>NC_134354.1:27461053-27743553 GCF_048569485.1 Anomaloglossus baeobatrachus | reverse complement strand
CTATCTATCTATCCCTCTATCTATCTATCCCTCTATCTATCTATCTATCTATCTATCCCTCTATCTATCTATCTATCCCTCTGTCTATCTATCTATCTATCTATCTATCCCTCTATCTATCTATTCCTCTATCCCTCTATCTATCCCTCTATCTATCTATCTATCTATCTATCCCTCTATCTATCTATCTATCCCTCTATCTATCTATCCCTCTATCTATCTATCTATCTATCTATCTATCCCTCTATCTATCTATCCCTCTATCTATCTATCTATCTATCTATCCCTCTATCTATCTATCTATCCCTCTGTCTATCTATCTATCTATCTATCTATCTATCTATCTATCTATCCCTCTATCTATCTATCCCTCTATCTATCTATCTATCTAACCATCTATCTATCTATCTATCTATCCCTCTATCTATCTATCTATCTATCTATCCCTCTATCTATCTATCTATCTATCTATCTATCTATCTATCTATCCCTTTATCTATTCCTCTATCTATATCTCTCTCTAGCTCTCTCTCTATCTATCCTATATATTTATCTATGTAGTATCTGTCTCATCTTTTTCTATCTATCTATCCTCTCTATCTATATATCTCTCTCTCTCTAGCTCTTTCTATCTATCCTTCTATTATCTATCTATATATACTGTATATACTGTATCTCTCTCTCTATCTATCCTTCTATATATTTATCTATGTAGTATCTGTCTCCTCTTTATCTGAGCCCCTTTTGCCCTTTCTCTATATCTCCACCCATTAGAGAGCCTTCTCCCGCAGCCCGTCCTCCTCCTCCTCCTCCTCCTCCATGAGGCATTATTTTCTGTATTTAGTTTGGTCTTTGCTGCATCCTCGCACAGTCATTACTTTCCCATTACCTCTGGATCTTGTGATTCCTCGGTTGCTCGCTGTTATCTGTTGCTGACGGTCAGTGACGGTTTTTCTGATTCTCTTCGTTCTCGTTTACTTTACATTATTCTCCAGATCTGCGCTGAGTTTTATCATTAACCTTTCATATTACAGTTTTGTTTTTACTTTTCTTACACCTTTATTTACAAATCAGTCTATTTCATTTAACTATTATTATTTTTTCTTTTTGATGGCTTAATAATTATAATTTTTATTTAGTGTTTTTATGGTTTTAATTTTTTATTTTTGTACCTTCCTTTTCTTGTCATTTATTTTATTTCTTGTATTATTTTTCAAAAAATTTGCTAATATTCAGGATTACATTGATTTGCGTTCTAGATGTGGTTGAGGTTTTTTATTCTCTTGTTTTTGATGGTCTTTAATTAAGCTTTTAGTTGTTGTTTTTTCTTCCTGGAGAGTACCACCTTAAATTTCATAAAAGTTGTCAGAAAGTAACATTGGCAGGGGTCTACCAGCCGGGATCTCCACTGATTCCCCATAAATTTAGGGCTCCTTTGCTCTTGGACACATTTTGGTAAAAATTCAATGTGGATGAAATCTCTGACAAGTCCAAGTTGGAACAGCAAGCCCCCTTTATGTTGGAAATTGGGAAAGTCTACATACTTGGACACCCCCATCAATGGTATTTTCTGAAGATAATTTAAAGGGGAAGTACACTATAAAATTATGTGATGTCAAAGATGCTATTGATGGGCTTTTATGAGCCTAAACCTCCTATGTTTCAAAAATGGGGGAGATAGAAGTCATCAGAAGCAAAAAGAATGGGTCAAACCAGAGCGGGACACTCACCCTCTAAGCCCAACAGTGGGCTCATGGTTGGCCATTATTTTCTCAAACTCTGGTTCCAGGGATGAATATTCTTCATGTAGGTCCCAGAGGCCCTTTAGGGACCATTGTTACCTTGAGTGTAATATTAGGATATATATTGGTGCGTGCATAGATTTTTTTTATTTTTACCAGGTAACCCTTGTGATAAATTGGTTTTAATTTTTTTTAAGCAAACTAATAAGTTATTACATTAACGGCAATGATTAAAAACTTTACTTTTGCTCCTTCATTGATAAAAAGGACTTAAAAAATATTGAGATGATAAAATTTACCTCCTGTTCCTTCTCTGATTATATTCGCTTTAACTGTCTATATGATACATTTTTATAGAATATAATTTAGACCTTTTATTTGCAATAAATTTTCCTGTAACATCCCTGGGGGTCTAGAGGTGCTTAACCATTATTATAAAGATTCGATTCTATAGAAGGTTAAGAAGATGAAAGGGTTAATATATATATATATATATATATATATATATATATATATATATATATATATATATGTGTATATATGTGTATGTATATATATATATGTATATATATATATATATATATATATATATATATATATATATTGTGTGTGTGAGATGAAAGAGTTAATATTTATATGTCCAATTCAGAATGATTGTTGCTTAATATCCAATATCCCTGGAGGTCTAGAGTGCTTAAGAGGATGACAATTAATATTATATAATATGTAATTTATTATTTTATGGTTTATGACTGTGGAGTTGGTGTCTGACCGGCAACCTAGCAGAGAGTATATTATTTATTGAATTAAAGAAAATAAGTACAGAATTTGTAAAAGTGTAAGAAGTCCGATATAAGGGCTCTTCACAAAGCCATAGGGTGACATGACATTATTACTTGCCCAGATAAACTACTAGGGGTAGCTCACATCCCAATGAGATACACAGTATGGTTTTGTCTTCAGCCACCACTAGGGGGAGCTCCCTGTATACAGAGATACATAAGATCATGTCTGTAGCCACCACTAGGGGGAGCTCCCTTTATACAGAGATATATGATAAGATCCAGTCTGCAGCCACCACTAGGGGGAGGTCCCTGTATACAGAGATATATGATAAGATCCTGTCTGCAGCCACCACTAGGGGGAGTTCCCTGTATACAGAGATACATGATAAGATCCTGTCTGCAGCCACCACTAGGGGGAGCTCCCTGTATACAGAGACACATGATAAGATCCTGTCTGCAGCCACCACTAGGGGGAGCTCCCTGTATACAGAGATACATAAGATCATGTCTGTAGCCACCACTAGGGGGAGCTCCCTTTATACAGAGATATATGATAAGATCCAGTCTGCAGCCACCACTAGGGGGAGCTCCCTGTATACAGAGATATATGATAAGATCCTGTCTGCAGCCACCACTAGGGGGAGTTCCCTGTATACAGAGATACATGATAAGATCCTGTCTGCAGCCACCACTAGGGGGAGCTCCCTGTATACAGAGATACATGATAAGATCCTGTCTGCAGCCACCACTAGGGGGAGCTCCCTGTATACAGAGACACATGATAAGATCCTGTCTGCAGTCACCACTAGGAGGAGCTCCCTGTATACAGAGATACATGATAAGATCCTATCTGCAGTCACCACTAGGGGGAGCTCCCTGTATACAGAGATACATGAAAAGATCCTGTCTGCAGTCACCACTAGGGGGAGCTCCCTGTATACAGAGATACATGATAAGATACTGTCTGCAGCCACCACTAGGGGGAGCTCCCTGTATACAGAGATACATGATAAGGTTCTGTCTACAGCCACCACTAAGGGGAGCTCCCTGTATACAGAAATACATGATAACATCCTGTCTGCAGCCACCACTAGGGGGAGCTCCCTGTATACAGAAATACATGATAAGATCCTGTCTGCAGCCACCACTAGGGGAGCTCCCTGTATAGAGATACATTACAAGATCCTGTCTGCAGCCACCCCTAGGGGATGCTCCCTATATACAGAGATACATGATAAGATATTGTCTGCAGCCACCACTAGGGGGAGCTCCCTGTATACAGAGAGACATGATCAGATCCTGTCTGCAGCCACCACTAGGGGGAGCTCCCTGTATACAGAGATACATGAAAAGATATTGTCTGCAGCCACCACTAGGGGGAGCTCTCTGCATATAGAGATACATGATAAGATTCTGTTTCCAGCTACCACTAGGGGGAGCTCCCTGTATACAGATATACATAAAATTCTGTCTGCAGCCACCACTAGGGGGAGCTCCCTGTATACAGAGACACATGATAAGATCCTGTCTGCAGCCACCACTAGGGGGAGCTCCCTGTATACATAAATACATGATAAGATCCTGTCTGCAGCCACCACTAGGGGGAGCTCCCTGTCTACAGAGATACATGATAAGATCCTGTCTGCAGCCACCACTAGGGGGAGCTCCCTGTATACATAAATACATGAGAAGATCCTGTCTGCAGCCATCACTAGGGGGAGCTCCCTGTATATAGAGATACATGATAAGATTCTGTTTCCAGCCACCACTAGGGGTAGCTCCCTGTATACAGAGATACATGATAAGATCTTGTCTGCAGTCAACACTAGGGGGAGCTCTCTGTATACAGAGACACATGATAAGATCCTGTCTGCTGTCTTGGTATATTTGGCCAGTCATCCTTCCTACAAATATATGAAGTTTGTGGCACCTTGGTAATGAGACTCCTTTTTATAGGCCATTAGTTGAACCAGCTGATATTCTTTATCACTAAGTGGCAGGATTGCTTTCTAATTACTGATAGATTTCAGTGTCAGGACTTTCCAGGGCTTTTTGCACCTCACTTTCTTCATGTCTTCAATACTTTTTCCCTGTGTAATTTCTCATTATTACACAATTTATGGACGTCAATGGTTTAATTTCTTTGCTTGTATGGATTGGATGGGTTGTTACCGACATCTGGTGAGAAATTCATGTCAATAACACCTTTAGAAATATAGTTACTTGGAAAATTGGTATAGAAACAATTATGTTATTGTGACTCCTAAGTCCCATTGTCATGGGTTTAACTTGTTCACAATAAATGGAGTTTTAATTTTTTCTAGATTACCCGGATTCTGGGCTGGATTTTTGCCTTTTGATGCTATTTCAGCTACTGTATATACACTGTATTTTCATATACATACATATGGATGGCATTGAGGGAGCAAAGACATATGCAACCACTATGGGGTAAATTAGTGTGCGTGGATATATACAGCCAGCAGGGGATCACACTGAATACAGATATGTACAGTAACTATTAGGGCCCACTACATATAAATATATACTGTCACCACTAGGGGGTGCTCACTACATACAGATATATTCAGCCACCAATAGGGGGAGTCCAATCCATACATACATCAGCCACCACTGGAGGGAGCTCACTACATGCAGATTTATATAAAGATTTATACAGTATAGCCATCACTAGGAGGAGCTCTAGAAAGCACAAATCTATACAACCACCACTAGGGAGACCTCACTGTATCCCGATATATATACACCACCACTAGGGAGAGCTCATTACATACATATTCATGCAGCTACTACTAGGAGGAGGTCACCACATACAGATACATACAGGACCAATAGAGGGAGCTCATTACATACAGATATATACATCCACCAGTGGGAGGAGCTCATTACATACAGATTTATACAGTCACCAATAGAGGGAGTGACTCGCCCACCCCAGGGCTATGGGACACCCGGTGCCGGGCCGGACTAGTCCGGTGGTAGTCAGTGGTGGCTGGGCCCGGCTCCGTGGCCCTGGTGGGTGTCAGTAAAATATGTGGCTTGCTTGTTAATGGTTGTGTTCGTGACGCCACCTGTGGTATGCGGCTAGTAAGCCGCCGCTGCTGTGTGAGGCCACCGGGATGATGTGATGGCAGCTATGGTAGTACTGCTCCCCACAGGTGGAGCAATGCCCGGGGCACAGTTGGTGCTTGTTAGTGTCTATGCAGAGGAAATAACTGAGGCGACTTCAAAGGTGCAGTTCCAGTTCTTTACTCACAGTTCTCGTCAGGGCAGAAGGACCCTTGGACTACTGGAACCTCTGTCAGGGGCCTCCGCCTTCTGGGTGATTCAGAGTGTGAAATCCGGTACCCTTCTCTTAGTGTCTCCTTCTCTGCTGTCTTCACTAGCCTTGCCTTAGTAAGATGGACTTGGCTTGGCCTCCACTACAGCCTCCAGGCTGGGGGGTCACCTGTCGGCTGATTACCCCTTTTCTGGACGTCTGCTATGGGTTCTGGCCCTGGGAGCTTACAACATCCCTGGGCCTCGGTTTTTACTGTTTGGAGATTGTCTTTGCGCTCCTCCAGTCTCTAGGGACCGTCCCCTGTCGCAGCTGGATCCCTCCACCGATGTCACTGTGGACCAGGCCACCGCAGCCTGCACCCCCGTGGCAGTTCTAGGGCCCTGCGTCCTTGGTACCCCTAGGCCTGCTCGTAGTAACTGTCAGGACTACCCGCGGCCCTGCGACCCCTTCTGTCTTCTTTCTTTCTTTCTTTCCTTTCCTTCTCCTCCTTGCCTGCCTCCAGCAGGCCTCCTCCTCCCTCCTTTCTCTCAATCTCCTCCTCCAACTACATGCTCACTCCTTATTCTCTCACTCCCTGAGGGAACTGACTAAACTTGACCTTCCTATCTCTGTCTGCTCTCCTTGGTTCCTCCCACCTCCCCAGTTGCTAAGCTGTAACCTATGGGAGCAGGGATGGGTCTTACGGCCCCTCCCAGCATGCAGCATGGGAGGGTTGCCTGCCACTTTCCCTGGTCCTGTGTGTCCCTAGCAATGGGTGTAGTGTGGATTTACCAGGGGACCGGAGTTCACTCTCTTCCTCTCCCAGAATGGGCATCACACCGCTGGTGGGGTGCAATGACCTGTGGCGACGGAGGCCTCAGGGGCGCCACACTCCCCCACAGCAAATCCCAGCACGTCCTCGGGCTGAAAAACAACAAAAACATGTGGGGAAACTGCAAAAACATTTTTGTATGCAATAACATAAAACAATAAAACATTTCTTCCCGTTATGGGAGGCACATATCATGAACGTTGCGAACTTCTTATAAAGAAAACTCTAAGTGTGCACTTCCAGTCCATTGCACGGTTCAGGCAAATCCCCCATAATTCTGGTAGGGGGCACAACAGGTGCAACTAATTACATTTTTGGCTACAACAAGTCCAGTAGCCCGGCAGTTCGTTTCTTTCAAGCAAACACTATTGGGACAAAATCAACCAGCCATTAAGTCCAATGGCCTGGTTACATAGGACACATAAACAACATACCAGCCACTAAGTCCGGTGGCCTGGTATGACATGACACATACACTTCCACCGGGGCCCACATTCCAGTTCAGTGGCCCGGTAGCACATAACATGGGGGGGTGACGTCTTCAAAAAGCATCAGGGGCAGTACAGTAGGAAAGGGTGTCATCTTCGAAAAGAATCAGGGGCAAAACACGAGGGACTTCTTCAAAAAGAATGAGGGGCTATGTACAGTTCGGCAGCTCTTCATCTTCCTTACTCTCGAGGGTAGATATCAGGGCCCCACTCCGGCATGGCTCCTGGCAGCAGGTACGCTGACGATATCATCGTCTGGGTCCCTTGAGCACTGGTCCCTGACCTTCTGCGCTGTCCTGCAGCCTGGATTGGAGTGGGGCTGCCTGTAGGCGTTGCACGGCGCTGCTGCAGAGGGCTGCTTGTCTGCAGGGGGCTGTTGCTGTGGTCTCTAGGGCCCTGCTTTGGCCGGGCTCCCTGCATCACACGCGCCATGGAGATCCTGGTCTGCGTCTCCTGGGTGACTGTCGCAGGCCCTCTGCTCAGTTCGGTGGCCCGGGTTGGCCTTGAGGTGGTGCTGTTGCCAGGGGAGTTGCTGCGCTCTGGCACTGTGCGGCGCCACTCTAGCTCTTCTGGGGCCGCTTCCTCCTGCAGGATATGCACATGCAGCGCGTACCATCCGCGGTCCCCCATCAGCCGGGTATACTCCACCTCATCACCCGGCTTGGCGTCGCGCCCTGGGTGGCCTCTGGGCAGGTGCTCCTCAATGTCTCTCTGGGCCACAAACACATCCTTGCCCAGGCCGGGCTCCCGGATGAAGCCCCAGCCACCTTTCTGCCGGAAATCAACTACGGTGCCCCGTCTTACTGGGCACTCGGTCCCCTTCAGGGCCTTCCTGACCTCTTCCTTGGAGGCCAGATTGGCGACTTCTCGGGCCCTTCTTTTCTCTTCCCGGAGTTCCCGCTCCCGCTGGTACTCAACCACCAGCCTCCGGCACGTCATCTCGTTGGCCAGGGGAGTTTCCTTGGGGAGCAGCGGCCGCTGCAGTCCCCGGGTTTCTATGGGCGCTGCGTCCCAATTCACTCCCGGGGATGTCATTCCCAGGAGGCTCACAGGGGGACTCGGTAGGGGGCCCGCTAGTTGTTCTGGGTCCACCCCTCCCCAGGCTCCGTCTGCGGGGGTCTCAGGCAGGCCTCCGGTGCCCCACCGGGCGTCAGCGGGTCCGGCGGGGGAGGCCAGGGGGTCGGTGAAGAGGCTGGTCAGGGGCGCGTGGCGGGGCCATGGGTCCGGACGGATCGGGGATTCAGTTAGCTCACCCTTTTGCTGCTCCGCGGCATCCATCCACCGGCCCAGGCCTTCCGGTATCAGCGGTGTCTCTCTCTGCCGGTCCGCTTCCACCTCCACGCTGCTCAGCCTCCGGGCCAGGACTCGCACTTCCTCTCTCAGCAGGTCCAGCTCGGGATCCTCGCCTCCGGTCCCTGGTGCACCTTGCTGCAGCTCCTCCGCCATGCTTCCGACCTGGGAAATGCTGCCTGGAACACTGCTCGAGTGCTCGACCACGCCACTCGGCTGCTCCCTTTTCCTTCTCGGAGGCGGGGCCGGAGGCTGTACTAGCAACTGGCGCCAGACTGGCGCCCAGCCCATCACGGCCGGCACCGCTCCGCTTAGTATCAGGTACATTTTCTTTTTCTTTATCTGTTGGTCGGGCGTTTAAGCTTTTTCTGCCAGCCGGCCAGCTTATCTCGTCGCCACTTCTTCTTCCGCTTTCTATGGCGGGCACCGCTTCGCGCGCTTTTCTTGGACAAGGGGGCGGGGCTTCTCTTCGCGCCCTTTCTTCTTACACGCCCCCCTTCTTCCCGCTCTCAGCAGCGCTAATGGCGGCGGTTTCTCAGTAAAGTACACAGTCTTTTAAGCACAATTCCTGCAGGCGCACAGTACCCGGTGGGACCGGGCACGAAATCCTGTTCACAGCGCCAAAGTTGACTCGCCCACCCCAGGGCTATGGGACACCCGGTGCCGGGCCGGACTAGTCCGGTGGTAGTCAGTGGTGGCTGGGCCCGGCTCCGTGGCCCTGGTGGGTGTCAGTAAAATATGTGGCTTGCTTGTTAATGGTTGTGTTCGTGACGCCACCTGTGGTATGCGGCTAGTAAGCCGCCGCTGCTGTGTGAGGCCACCGGGATGATGTGATGGCAGCTATGGTAGTACTGCTCCCCACAGGTGGAGCAATGCCCGGGGCACAGTTGGTGCTTGTTAGTGTCTATGCAGAGGAAATAACTGAGGCGACTTCAAAGGTGCAGTTCCAGTTCTTTACTCACAGTTCTCGTCAGGGCAGAAGGACCCTTGGACTACTGGAACCTCTGTCAGGGGCCTCCGCCTTCTGGGTGATTCAGAGTGTGAAATCCGGTACCCTTCTCTTAGTGTCTCCTTCTCTGCTGTCTTCACTAGCCTTGCCTTAGTAAGATGGACTTGGCTTGGCCTCCACTACAGCCTCCAGGCTGGGGGGTCACCTGTCGGCTGATTACCCCTTTTCTGGACGTCTGCTATGGGTTCTGGCCCTGGGAGCTTACAACATCCCTGGGCCTCGGTTTTTACTGTTTGGAGATTGTCTTTGCGCTCCTCCAGTCTCTAGGGACCGTCCCCTGTCGCAGCTGGATCCCTCCACCGATGTCACTGTGGACCAGGCCACCGCAGCCTGCACCCCCGTGGCAGTTCTAGGGCCCTGCGTCCTTGGTACCCCTAGGCCTGCTCGTAGTAACTGTCAGGACTACCCGCGGCCCTGCGACCCCTTCTGTCTTCTTTCTTTCTTTCTTTCCTTTTCTTCTCCTCCTTGCCTGCCTCCAGCAGGCCTCCTCCTCCCTCCTTTCTCTCGTTCTCCTCCTCCAACTACATGCTCACTCCTTACTCTCTCACTCCCTGAGGGAACTGACTAAACTTGACCTTCCTATCTCTGTCTGCTCTCCTTGGTTCCTCCCACCTCCCCAGTTGCTAAGCTGTAACCTATGGGAGCAGGGATGGGTCTTACGGCCCCTCCCAGCATGCAGCATGGGAGGGTTGCCTGCCACTTTCCCTGGTCCTGTGTGTCCCTAGCAATGGGTGTAGTGTGGATTTACCAGGGGACCGGAGTTCACTCTCTTCCTCTCCCAGAATGGGCATCACACCGCTGGTGGGGTGCAATGACCTGTGGCGACGGAGGCCTCAGGGGCGCCACAGGAGCTCATTACATACAGATATATACATCCACCAGTAGGGGGAGCTCACTACATACAGATTTATACATCCACCAGTAGGGGGAGCTCACTACATACAGATATATACAGCCACCACTAGAGAGAGCTCACTACATACAGATATATACAGCCACCACTAGAGGGAGCTCACTACATATGGATTTATACAGCCACCACTAGAGAGAGCTCACTACATACAGATATATACAAACACCGCTAGAGGGAGCTCACTACATACAGATTTATACAGCCACCACGAGAGGGAGATCACTACATACAGATTTATACAAACACCGCTAGAGGGAACTCACTACATACAAATATATGCAGCCACCACTAGAGCGAGCTCACTACATACAAATTTATACAGCCACCACTAGAGGGAGCTCACTACATACAGATTTATACAGTCACCACTAGAGGGAGCTCACTACATACAGATTTATACAGCCACCACTAGAGGGAGCTCACTACATACAGATTTATACAGCCACCACTAGAGGGAACTCACTACATACAGATTTATACAGCCACTACTAGAGGGGACTCACTACATACAGATTTATACAGCCACCACTAGAGGGAGCTCACTACATACAGATTTATACAGCCACCACTAGAGGGAACTCACTACATACAGATTTATACAGCCACCACTAGAGGGAACTCATTACATACAGATTTATACAGCCACTACTAGAGGGGACTCACTACATACAGATTTATACAGCCACCACTAGAGGGAGCTCACTACATACAGATTTATACAGCCACCACTAGAGGGAACTCACTACATACAGATTTATACAGCCACCACTAGAGGGAACTCACTACATACAGATTTATACAGCCACCACTAGAGGGAGCTCACTACATACAGATATATACAACCACTACTAGAGGGAGCTCACTACATACAGATTTATACAGCCACCACTAGAGGGAGCTCACTACATACAGATATATACAGCCACCACTAAAGGGGGCTCACTACATAGAGATATATACAGCCACCACTAGAGGGAGCTCACTACATACAGATTTATACAGCCACCACTAGGGGGAGCACAATACATACAGATATATACAACCACTACTAGAAGGAGATCACTACATACAGATTTATACAGCCACTACTAGAGGGAGCTCATTACATACAGATATATACAGCCACCAGTAGGGGGAGCTCAATACATACAGATTTATACAGCCACTAGAGGGAGCTCATTACATACAGATATATACAGCCACCACTAGAGGGAGCTCACTAAATACAGATTTATACAAACACCGCTAGAGGGAGCTCACTACATACAAATATATACAGCCACCACTAGAGGGAGCTCACTACATACAGATATATACAGCCACCACTAGAGGGAGCTCACTACATACAGATATATACAGCCACCACTAGGGGGAACTCACTGCATACAGATATATACAGCCACCACTAGAGGGAGCTCACTACATACACAGATTTATACAGCCACCACTAGAGGGAGCTCCCCACATACAGATTTATAAAAACACCACTAGGGGGAGCTCTCTACATACAGATTTATACACCCACCACTAGGAGGACATCACTACATGCAGATATATACAACCACCACTGGAGGGAGATCACTACATAAAGAGTTATACAGCCACCACTAGGGGGAGCTCACTGCATACAGATTTGTACAGTCACCACAAGAAGGAGCTCACTACATACAGATATATACAGCCACCACTAGAGGGAGCTCACTACATACAGATATATACAACCACCACTAGAGAGAGCTCACTATATACAGATTTATACAGCCACCACTAAGGGGAGCTCAAAACATACAGATTTGTACAGCAACCAGTAGGAGGCACTAACTCCCTACAGATATATATATACATTGAATTTAATTGAACAGTATTTATGTACATCTATATACAGTTTGCTCCCTCTAGTGGTAGCTGCATTCACCCATACTTTACATCTTTTCAGGCATACGTATGAAATAAATCAGAAGAATTTTAAATAATGGCATAAATAATAAAAGTTGACAATATATCTTGTGTTTTATTCCATCAAGTTAAGGTTTTAGTGATGTCACTGGGGTTACACGATGGCTCAGTGAATAGCATCATAGCCTTGTAGTGCTGGGGTCCTGGGTTCATATCCCACCAATGACAATATCTGCGGGGAGTTTGCATGTTCTTCCTGTGTTTGCATGTGTTAACTCTGTGTTCTTTATTTTCCTCCCACCATCTAAAAACATACTGATAGGCAATTGTGAGCCCCAATGGGGACAGAGATGATGACGTCTGTAAAGCGCTGTGGTATTAATGGTGCTATATAAGCGACTAAAATTGATAACTTTCATTTAATTGCACTGACGTCTGTGACCTGCTGAACTTAATTATACCATAACCTTACTGCTAACCACATTATATAGTCAGTTATATGTCTACGTTCTTTCTGTATTAAACTTGTGCTACCCACAATTCAGACGTTTTCATCTAAGATGGTCCATGATATTCCCCTGGCTGCTTCATTCCAGTATATGGGGACAATATACAGTATATATTTAGAGATCACCTCTGAGTTTAGTGTATGGCGCAAATATCCATTGTGTTTAATAATATCAAAAGTTTTTGATGACTTGAAATACATTTTAATCCACCCATATGATGACCTGTATCAAAGCACTGGCTGTATAGTATGCCTAGCATCTAGCTGAACCGGACACTTGGGAGGAGCCTTGTGAGAAGAGCCTTATTTGTCAAATGCTCTAAGCCAATCAGGATTGATAAGTACACACTCAGCCATGCTGATAGGCTGGAAGACGTTACCTTGCAAATCAGCTTACGATATTTCTTCTCACAGTCCATTCCAGCTGGATGCCAGCTCAGACGGAAAATATAATAGTTTTCTTTCAGTGGATACAATCAGTCCCGGACATGTGCTGGGGACACGGGTGCAGGGCTTGTTACTATTAGGATGTGTGCAAATGGTGCGTTTTTTGCCCCATTTTTTCATAAATCCGCATGCCTGTCTTTATGCCAGTAAGCAAATGAGAATCCTGAATCATTGTGCACTTATTCAGGATATTTTCCTTGCAGATTTGGTTGCAGAAAAAATCAGCAGCATGTCAATTATTTCTGCGTTTTCCCCCTTCGTTTTCACCATTGAAAGCAATGGAAATATAACAAAAAAAAACATAAAAAAAGTGTTTTTGCCGCTGCGTTTTTCATGCCAGAACATGCAGATTTGGTTGCAGATTGTCTGCAATGTGTGCACAAAGCCTTATATTGCCGATATAAGAGCTTTTTTTTTTTCTTTTACTGCTGTGGACAATTTGCGTTTTCCCAATTTAGGGGTTTTTTTCCCTCTCTTCTTCCAAGAGCCATCACTGTACTGAAAAATGGGGGGAAAATTCCAAATGTGGTGAAATCGTGTAAAACAAATGCAATTCCATCTTGGTTTTTTTTTTTGGTTTTTTTTCTTGCAGTATTCGTTGATAAATAAAAATGATATAAATTAGTATTATAATATTATAAATTCTATATAATAAAAAATATATAATATGGTTTTGGAAATCTGGAGATCAGTACAATTAAGGCCTCATTCAGACATCAGTATTTTACACGTACGAGTAAAACGGATTACTTTGATCGGAGTTTGATCGAGTGTTATCAGTTTTCTTTTCCTATCTAGTAGTCTGTAAAAATTGGACCACAGACGTCTGAGTGTTGTCCAATTATTTTTCTTGGACCCATAGACTTGCATTAACGTTTTTCATCTGACACTTGGATCAACAACATATCTCCATTATTTTGTGTGAACCACTCAGTCCTCGAAAATTCAGACATGTGAACAGTCCCATTCCCTGTTCAGCACATGATAAGTATTTGGTGAGGTTTTTACCTCAGTATTAGGCCATGTGCGCACTTTGCGTTCAATTCTGCAGCGTGTAAGTCACTGCCTGTGCGTCTCAAAACGCAGCCAAAAAAGCTGCGTTCTGAGACGCATTCGGCAGAACGCAACGTGCGCACATTCCTGGAGAATTCATGTGTTCTGGATGCTTTCTCTGCCATAGACATCCCCATAGACTTGCAGCAGAGCCGAGTGGGACCGCACTGTCACTGTCATGGCTGGCTGCGGGACAGAGCCACGCGATCAGAATGAACTCGGATGAACTTCACCCGACTTCATTGTGATCGCACGGCTCTGTGTGTGCTTGATTTGCGGTCACACGTGAAGGACTCACCTGTCATCGCAAATCCCCTGAGTGACTGCAGTGAGCCACGCGATCAGCTGTGCTTTCCACTCAGGTTACTTGCGGCCACAGCTGCAGTCCTCCACCTGAGAGCGGTGGCCGCGAGTAACCACAGTGACAGCACAGCTGATCGCGCGACTCACTTCAGTTGCTGCACGGAGCTCACAGGAGTGGTGGTGTTCTACTGTCGCTCCTGTCAGCTTCCGATGTAGCAGAGCTGGAAGCGTCGTGGGACCTTGAGTGGATTACGTTGGACCTGGAGGTGTTTTTGAGAGGTTAATAAAGTGGTGAAAGAGGGCGTTTTTTGTCTTTCATTCCAAATAAAGAATTTTTTGAATGTGTGTGTTTATTTACTTTAACTTACAGGTAATCATGGAAGGTATCTCGGGTAGACGTCTGCCATGATTAACCTAGGACTTAGTTGCAGCTATGGGCTGCTGCCATTAACTCCTTATTACCCCGTTTGCCACCGCACCAGGGTAATTCGGGATGAGCCGGTAAAGTCCCGTGACTGTCGCATCTAATGGATGCTGCAATTCCGGGCGGCTGCTGGCTCATATTGTTAGGCTGGGGGGCTCCCCATAATGTGGAGCTCCCCATCCTAAAAATACAGGCCTCCAGCCGCATGGCTTTACCCTGGCTGGTATCCAAATGGGGGGGGGGGGGCCGCACGTCATTTTTTTTTTGTGATTGGTTGCAGTGAGACAGCTGTCACTCAGCATGGGGGCGTGTCTGACTGCAACCATTTGTCGCGGGCAGAGGAGGGGACGCCGCGCTCTCCCTCTGCTCGGGTCTGGCTGCTGCTTCCTGTGGTGGCTCGAGCGGTGGGCCAGATCCCGGGGCCTCGAGCGGCGCTCCTCGCCCGTGAGTGAAAAGGGGTGAATTGATGGTGGGGGATTGGATTATTGTCCGTGACGCCACCCACGGTTGTGGTGATAATGGAGACACCACCGCTGCTCTGGACGGGGATCCCGGGAGCGGTGACAGGGAGCAGCTGAGTTGGTAGTTCTCCCCTCCGTGGGTAGGGGGTTTGTTGTCCCGTGGCCCAGTGATGAGGTAGGGATAGTTGGTGGCAGGCGGGTTGCGGGGCCTGGCGAGGTGCAGGGACACGGGGGCAGCGCTGTGCCGCACGGCACGGTGGTACTCACTCAGCCTGAGACGATGACACAGTTCACGGTAAAACACTCGGCTGGAAAGACGGGTCCCACGGACGGCTGCTGATGCTTTTCCCCGGTAGGTTAATGGTGACTGTCCTCTCCCTGCACCTAGGTACTGCTGTTGGTTCCAATGGGTTCCCACCGGTAACCCGCTCCCCGGCTTGGATATGGGCCGGAGGAGCCCCTCTTTGCCCGCAGGCGCTGGCCCTGAGGAACTGATGCCTTGGCGGTGGCGGTGTCCCTCTCACACGGTTGGACTGTTGCCTTCACTCGGGACTTAGTTGTTTGGAAACCCAGGAGGTCCCCTTCACTGACGGATTTGGCAAATTTTACGGTGACTCCAAGCCTTGCCGGGGTCCGAAAGGCCCCTGCCAATGGTGCTGACTTCTCTTCGTGTACCGGTCCGGTACCGCCGGGCCACCGCCCGGCCACGGTCCTTACGGCAACTCCGATAGGCCACTCCTGCAGACGGTCACCGCCGTCTGCTAACCTTGCTGTCTCGCCCGGGGCACACACCCGGGCGCTGTCAGTTAGTCGCTCTTTTTCCACTTCGCTCCTCACTCCACTTCCCTAGCTTAACTGCTGCTTTTCCCGCCTCCAGGACTGTGAACTCCTCTGTGGGCGGGACCAACCGCCTAGCCCACCCCCTGGTGTGAACATCAGCCCCTGGAGGAAGGCAACAAGGATTTTTGGGTCTAGCTTAGATGTACCTAACCGGGGTGTAGGGTGTGGTGATGTAATTACCTGTGACCCCTGGTTTGTCCAGAGCGTCACACATTCATAGGCGCCGGTGGGCGGGGGAAGCAGAGAATATGTGATGGATTAATGAGCGGCCGGCATTTTCAAAAGAGAAGAAACCGCCACAGTGTGAACGCCGTGCAAAGCCGCCCTGGTGATCGTGGATCGGTGAGTATGAAAGAGGGGGTGAGAGGGAGAGACCGACAGACAGAGAATAGAGACCGAGAGGGAGAGACCGACTGAGGCCTCTGTCACACTCACGTGAAAAAAATGAACTGTTTTTTCACGTACGTGTTAAAGGGGTGGTTTGCTCCCCGTGTGCCGTGTTTGTGGCACGTACGTGTTCTCCGTGTGTTATACGTAATAACACACGGAGAATGGAAAGCCCCGCCTTACCTGCTTCTTCTGGAGCTGTCTGCTGTGCTGAATGACAGTTTCCGGCACAGGCCACTGACGCTGCTTCCGGCCCCTAGTAAAGAAGATATGTGTCGCCCTGGGCAAGCCAGGGGACACAGGTCACAACACCACCACACCCCACACCCCAGGTAGGCACACCTAAGCTGAACCAAAAATCCTTGTTGCCTTCCTCCAGGAGTCTGTGATGCACACCAGGGGGTGGGCCAGGCGGTTGGCTCCGCCCACCAAGGAGCTCACAACTCTGGAGGCAGGAAGTGTCAGGCAGAAAGCTCAGGGAGGAGGAGGAGTCTAGTCAGGGGGGAGGAAGTGGAAGGAGTGAGGAGTAGCCCAGGCAGGGGCTAGAGTAAACAACTAAGAAGTGAAAGTGGAGGAAAGAAAAGGAGTAAAGGAGGAAAGCAAGAAGAGGTGACAGAGCAGAGAGTGTGCAAAGCCTGAGAGCCCAGCTGTGTGTAGGGCTAGAACAGCAAGGTCAGCGACGGCGGTGACTGTCCGGAGGGGGACCGTTTGGAGGTTCCTGGAAGGACCCCGTTGGCTGTGTGCCCGGTGGTCTGGAGCAGTGTTCCGAAAGACAGTCAGCACCAAGGCAGGGGCCTCTCGGACCCCGGCAAGGCTAGGAGTCGCCAAATTTGCCGAATCCGTCAGTGAAGGGGACGTAGATTCCCCCAACAACCAAGTCCCGATTGAAGGCAACAGTCCAACCTGTACAACAGAGGCACCGCCACCGCCAGGGCACCAGTCTCTGAGGGCCAGCGCCTGCGGGCAAAGTGTAGTGCTCCTCCGGCCCAGCTTGAAGCCGGGGAGCGGGTTACCGGTGGGGACCCATCGCAACCATCCGTACATACAGGTGCAAGGAAGAGGGACATCACCGTCACCTACTGGGGAAGCAAAGCAGCCGTCTGTGGGACCGTCCTACCAGCCGTTTGGTTTACCGTACAAACTGTGTCCAAGTCTCAGGCTGAGTGAGTACCATAGTGCCGCAAGGCACAGCGCTGCCCCCGCGTCCCTGCGCCCACCAGGCCCTGCACCTCACAAGCCATCACCGGGCCCCGGGATCACCAACCCCTACCCACGGAGGGGCAACACAACACCTGGCTGCTCCCCATCACCATCCCCGGGATCCCCGCATTGAGCAGCGGTGGTGCTACACATCACCACAACCGTGGGTGGCGTCACGGACATTATCCCAACACCCCAAACAACCCCCCCTTTCACTCACGGGCGAGGAGTGCCGCTCGAGAAACTCCGGGATCCGGCCTACGGCTCGAGCCACCACTGAGCAGCTGCCGGACCCGAGCAGAAGGGGTGAGCGCGGTGTGCTGACACCCTCCTCCCCGCCCGCGACAACTTGGCGTCACGAACAGGATCTTACCGCTCTGCCGTCTGGTAGAGGTGCGCCTTGTTACCGCGGAGGTATCCGGCAGAAAAATTTCAGAAGCCGCCATCTTTGGCGCGAAAAGTTCCCGCTCGAGCGTCTTCTCGAGCAGTAGAGGCGCGAAGGCCAAAACCCCGCCCCGAGAGAGGAGGGGCCGGAAAGAGCTAAGGGGGACGCGATGGCGGCCGGCCGCATGTAGCTGCGGCTATAAGAGCAGGGACGCCAGGACTCTGCGGACTGATTGGGTTCCTGGAAAAGCCTCGTTACCAAGATGCAAGATTCAGCTCGCAACGAGGAAGCCCCCGCGCCCGGCACGGCGACGTGGTTGAGGGACCGGACCGTCCCGCTGAGTAACCGTCTGCAGGCCCATATGCAACTCCTCCTGGAGGAGTGGGAGACCGACATGGCGGACGTGGTGGCTGCTATGTGGAGACGCGAGGCAGAAGAGGATTTGGAGGAGCGGGTAAGTGACCCACGCCCCTGTATTCCTGAAGGATCCGCCGCTGCGGCTGAGGGGCCCGGCCGGCTCCCGCTCACCCTGCCTCTCTCCCCGCTACCCGCGATGGTGGCTGCCGCCCCGCCACTAGGCCCGCTACCTGCCCAACCGGTAGCGATACCCTGCCTGGCCGCTCCGGCGGACCAGCCGGCTGCAGACGTCCAGGACGGCCCTGAAATGCACCAAGGGGAACCGCTAGAACCACGACCCCTTAACAGCGTGGTGCCTGAAGTCCCAGTAGAGACTGTGCCAGACCCTGAGCTCGGGACTGTGGCTTGGATGAAGGCCCGGGTGATACAATTCCACCAACGACAGCAGGATCAGATCTTCCGGATGCTGGAGCAGTGGACCAGCGTGGTGGAGGAGCTGATTACAACTGCCCCGATGGGCGAAAGGGGAATAGATGTAGCAGAACCGACTGGTGACCCGCGTCCCTATGTCCTACCTGGACCGGCCGCTGCGGCTGAGGGGCCCGGCCTAGTCTCGGCCTATGCATCACCCTTGCCGTCACTGATGGGGCGCCTCAACATAGGCTCGCCTACTCTGCTGCTCCGTGTTACTGCAGATGGGGATGAAGTGGTGGATGCTGGAGGCCAGGAGGCTGCGGCAGCTGGCGGCAACCCGCCTGACGCAGAAACAAGAAATGACGACTCCTGCCCCAGCTCCGGGCCCGCTGTTGCGGCTGAAGGAGCAATTGAGCGTTCCCGCTATGTGGGGGACCCTGTGGTTTATCATACTCTGCGTACCGGTGGAAATGGGTACCGGGTACCCCTGTCACAGCAGGCATGTCAGTGCATGTTTGAGGTGCTGGTGGCAGAGGATGGGTCCACCTTAGTAGAGGAACTGGAGTAGGGCAATGGAGGCCCGCAGCACCGTCCCCGTTGGGACCACCTGCTTGTTTGTTGTTTGAAAAGTTTGAAAGTTCTGCAAAGATGATGAAAAATGATTATCCGAGTTTTCACCTGATTGTCTGCTGTGATTTGCAACCGGCTGGAGCCGGCACCGTTGTCCACGTGGGGACCGTTTAAAAGTTTAAAAATGCATGGGAACTATCCATGGACAAGCCCGTGAACTTTGCAGGGCAACCACAAACGTTAGTGGCTTGTAAAAATGTTGGGTACCGTTACCGTTTCCGCAATGCCGCCTCCGGAGAGGCAGGTTGGAGGGAGGGCCCTGAGCAGAGCAGGCCAGGGCCCAGCCACCAAAGGAACCGGTGGCTACCCTCTGGAGGGAAGGACAGATCCCGCTCGGGTACCGTGTGCTGGACTGTGGGTCAAGGGGTGCTGCCTGGGTTTTAGGGGCAGCATCAGGGCCAGGTTACTTGGGTGGGAGAGAGCGGAAACCGTGACCGTATACCGTTGAAACGTTAAAAGTAAATGTGCCTCCCGTCTTGGGAAGAGTTATTGAAATGTATATATGTTTAACCCTGTTATCCCCTTTTTACAGAAAAATAAAACCGGTGTAGGACGGCAGCCCGCGGACGGTCTGCATTTTGCTAAGGGGGAATGTGTCGCCCTGGGCAAGCCAGGGGACACAGGTCACAACACCACCACACCCCACACCCCAGGTAGGCACACCTAAGCTGAACCAAAAATCCTTGTTGCCTTCCTCCAGGAGTCTGTGATGCACACCAGGGGGTGGGCCAGGCGGTTGGCTCCGCCCACCAAGGAGCTCACAACTCTGGAGGCAGGAAGTGTCAGGCAGAAAGCTCAGGGAGGAGGAGGAGTCTAGTCAGGGGGGAGGAAGTGGAAGGAGTGAGGAGTAGCCCAGGCAGGGGCTAGAGTAAACAACTAAGAAGTGAAAGTGGAGGAAAGAAAAGGAGTAAAGGAGGAAAGCAAGAAGAGGTGACAGAGCAGAGAGTGTGCAAAGCCTGAGAGCCCAGCTGTGTGTAGGGCTAGAACAGCAAGGTCAGCGACGGCGGTGACTGTCCGGAGGGGGACCGTTTGGAGGTTCCTGGAAGGACCCCGTTGGCTGTGTGCCCGGTGGTCTGGAGCAGTGTTCCGAAAGACAGTCAGCACCAGGGCAGGGGCCTCTCGGACCCCGGCAAGGCTAGGAGTCGCCAAATTTGCCGAATCCGTCAGTGAAGGGGACGTAGATTCCCCCAACAACCAAGTCCCGATTGAAGGCAACAGTCCAACCTGTACAACAGAGGCACCGCCACCGCCAGAGCACCAGTCTCTGAGGGCCAGCGCCTGCGGGCAAAGTGTAGTGCTCCTCCGGCCCAGCTTGAAGCCGGGGAGCGGGTTACCGGTGGGGACCCATCGCAACCATCCGTACATACAGGTGCAAGGAAGAGGGACATCACCGTCACCTACCGGGGAAGCAAAGCAGCCGTCTGTGGGACCGTCCTACCAGCCGTTTGGTTTACCGTACAAACTGTGTCCAAGTCTCAGGCTGAGTGAGTACCATAGTGCCGCAAGGCACAGCGCTGCCCCCGCGTCCCTGCGCCCACCAGGCCCTGCACCTCACAAGCCATCACCGGGCCCCGGGATCACCAACCCCTACCCACGGAGGGGCAACACAACACCTGGCTGCTCCCCATCACCATCCCCGGGATCCCCGCATTGAGCAGCGGTGGTGCTACACATCACCACAACCGTGGGTGGCGTCACGGACATTATCCCAACACCCCAAACAACCCCCCCTTTCACTCACGGGCGAGGAGTGCCGCTCGAGAAACCCCGGGATCCGGCCTACGGCTCGAGCCACCACTGAGCAGCTGCCGGACCCGAGCAGAAGGGGTGAGCGCGGTGTGCTGACACCCTCCTCCCCGCCCGCGACAGATACGTTGTTCAAAATTACTGGGGGTCGGATGCCAGTGACAGCCGCGGCAGAGACTGCAGGACTCGTGGAGGTGAGTATTTGTTTTTTTTTATTTTTAACATGACACATGTGTTTCTCCGGCGCGTGTCACGTGGGCCCGCATCCACACTACATCCGTGTGGTACGGGTGCGGGTCGTGTGACACCCGTGCTGCCGGAGAAAAACGGACATGCCACCATATGGAACACATGGACACACGTAAGTACGGAACGGACACATGTTCCGTGCCAAAATACTTACGTGTGTCCTAACCATTAGGAATACCTAGGTCCACGTGTGTAAGTGCCTCCGGTACGTGAAAAAACTGACAAACACGTACCGGAGGCACGTGAGTGTGGCAGAGGCCTGACAGAGACAGAGAGACTGACCGACAGAGAGAGAGAGACCGAAAGACCTGCCTTTGTTATGTTAAAAAAAACATGTGGATCGCAATAATAATGCAATGCAAGCTCCCTGCTTAACATTTTGGCAGCGATTTCTACAACTCATTGATTTCAATGGGTGTAGAACGCAGCCAAAATGGCAAAAACAATTGACATGTTGCTTCTTTGAACGCAGAGTTTTTGCCCAAAATTAAACGCTGCATTTGGAAACGCAAAGTGCGGACAAGAAATCCACAATTTCCATGGATTTTGCAGGAAACTCAAAACGCATGCATTTTGGCATGAAAACACTGCAGTTCAAAACGGACCTAAAAAGCAGCTGAAACGCAGGTGGAAACGGAAAGTGCGGACATAGCCTTAAGGCCGCGTGTGTACACTGAGTATTTGGTGAGTTTTTTACCTCAGAATTAAGGCCACGTGCATACACTGAGTATTTGGTGAGTTTTTTACCTCAGAATTAAGGCCACGTGCATACAATGAGTATTTGGTGAGTTTTTACCTCAGTATAAGGCCCCTTTCACACGTCAGTGATTCTGGTACGTTTGTGCTTTTTTTATACGTACCAGAATCACTGACATACGCAGACCCATTATAATCAATGGGTCTGCTCACACATCAGAGATTTTTCACTGAACGTGTCTCCGTGCGGCGTACCCGCGTGTCCGTGATTGCCGCACGGAGACATGTCCATTTTTTTCTGGCATCACTGATGTTCCACGGACCATGCAGTGGTGTGATCCGTGAAACACGTGCCAGAAAAAAACGTGCAAAAATATAAAATAAAAATCATTTTTACTCACCTGGCTTCAGCGGCGCTCTCTGCAGCCTGTTCTGTCTGCTGCTTCTGAGCCAGCTCATTACTGTCATGCATATTCATGAATGCACTACACAGCTGACCCGGCGGAAGCAGCTGCTGCGAAGGTCAGCGCCAGTCGGATGCTGCACCGCGGCAGCGTTCAGCACCACGGAGAGCGGGAGCGGACACAGGTGAGTTAGGCGGGCTTTGCACACTACGATATCGCACGTGCGATGTCGGTGGGGTCAAATCGAAAGTGACGCACATCCGGCGTCGCAGTCGATATCGTAGTGTGCAAATCCTTTTTGATACGATTAACGAGCGCAAAAGCGTCGTTATCGTATCATCGGTGTAGGGTCCGACATTTCCATAATGCCGGTGCAGCGACAGGTACGATGTTGTTCCTCGTTCCTGCGGCAGCACACATCGCTGTGTGTGAAGCCGCAGGAGTGAGGAACATCTCCTACCTGCCTCCCGGCTGCAATGAGGAAGGACGGAGGTGGGCGGGATGTTTACATCCTGCTCATCTCCGCCCCTCCGCTTCAATTGGCCGCCTGCCGCGTGACATTGCTGTGACGCCGCACGACCCGTCCCCTTAGGAAGGAGGCGGTTCGCCGGCCAGAGCGACGTCGCAGGGCAGGTAAGTGCATGTGAAGCTGCCGTAGCGATAATGTGCGGTACAGCAGCTATCATAAGATATCGCATGTGCGACGGGGGCGGGGACTATCGCTGCAGCGTCGGTAACACATTGTTACCGATGTCACAGCGTGCAAAGTGCCCCTTAATCTCTATGTGCAATCATGGAGAACGGAGCCCGGATTGCACTTAGACAACCCACCTGTGCCGTGAATCACGGCACACGGAGGGACATGTGCGTGTTTTACACGTCAGTGAAGAACGTCTGTGTTTTTCACTGACGTGTGAAACGGGCCTTAAGGTCGCGTGCATACGCTGAGTAAATGGTAAGTTTTGTACCTCAGTATTAAGGCCATGTGCGTTCACTGTGTATTTGGTGAGTTTTTTTAACTCAGAATTAAGGCCACATGCACACGCTGAGTATTTGGTGAGTTTTTACCTCAGTATTAGGCCATGTGCACACTTTGCGTCGAGGTAGTTGCAGTTCTAAACGCATTCTCTGGCAGAAATTGTCTTTGTCAAATTTGATTTTGACCACAAAAATGCTATAAATACGCTTTCGTTTTTACCGCGTTTTAGCCGCTTTTTACCGCGATTTACATGCTTTTTCATTGCTTAAAGTCAGATGCGTTTTGACTATAAATACACTGCTAAATAAAGTTTAAACATTCAAAAACTATGAAAAAATGGAAAAAAATGATAACAAATATCATGATTAAAATCATACACAAAATTACTAATTTTATTAAAATTATAACTATTTTTTATATTTATGCATAAAATAACATTAAATTATGGATTTTCATTAATTTAATTGTCGGACTCTGTGTGTGTGTAAAGGAACATATTATTCCCATATTATAATGTCAAAAAAGTATGTAAAACGCTGGGATTTTGATTGTGTTTGCGTTTTGACATTTGCCATTGACTCCAATGTTAGCAAAACGCTGCCCAAATGGCAAAAAGAATTGACATGTTGCTTCTTTAAACGCTGAGTTTTTGCCAAATTTTCTGCAACTAAAACGCAGCGTTTTTAACTGCATTGTGCTCACAAGAAATCACAATTTCCCATAGACTTTGTTTGAAAATCAAAACGCATGCAATTTGTCATTAAAAGGCTGCAGTTCAAAACGCTGCGGAAATGCATGAAAAAAGACAAAGTGCGCACATAGCCTTAAGGTCGCATGCATACGCTGAGTATTTGGTAAGTTTTGTTCCTCAGTATTAAGGCCACAAGCATATGTCGCGGGCGGAGGAGGGGACGCCGCGCTCTCCCACTGCTCGGGTCCGGCTGCTCGGTGGTGGCTCGAGCGGTGGGCCGGATCTTGGGGACTCGAGCGGCGCTCCTCGCCCGTGAGTGAAAAGGGGTTGGGATTGATAGGATGGTGGGGATTTGATTATTGTCCGTGACGCCACCCACGGTTGTGGTGATATTGGTGACACCACTGCTGCTCTAGACGGGGATCCCGGGAGCGGTGACAGGGAGCAGCTTTGTTGTTAGTTCTCCCCTCCGTGGGTAGGGGGTTGGTTGTCCCGGGGCCCGGTGATGGGGGTAGGGATGAATTGCAGGCGGGCTACGGGGCCTGGTGAGGTGCAGGATCGTGGTGGTACTCACTCAGCCAATGATGAGGACACAGTTTTCGGTAAAACAAACGGCTGGATGGACGGGTCCCACAGGCGGCTGCGGTGTTGTTTCTCCCGGCAGGTTGGTGGTGACTGCCTTTCCCTGCACCTATGTACGGTAGATGGTTCCAATGGGTTCCCACCGGTAATCCGCTCCCCAGCTTGGATATGGGCTGGAGGAGCCCCTTTTGCCCGCAGGCTCTGGCCCTGAGAAACGGTTGCCTTGGCGGTGGCGGTGTCTCCCTCTCTTGGTTGGACTGCTGCCTTCTGTCGGGACTTGGCTGTTGGGAAACCCAGGAGGTTCCCTTCACTAACGAATTCGGCAAATTCACGGCGACTCCTAGCCTTGCTGGGGTCCGTAAGCCCCTGCCAGATGGTGCTGGCTTCTCCTTGCGTACCGGTCCGGTACCGCCGGGCTACCGCCCGTCCACGGTCCTTACGGTAGACTCCGATAGGCCACTCCTGCAGACGGTCACTACCGTCTGCCAACCTTGCTGATCCATCCGGGCCACACACCCGGACCAACTTTAGTCTGCTCAGCTGCCACTTCCCTTCCTTCCACTTTCACTTCCCTAGCTGATCTCTCTACTTTTCCCGCCTCCAGGACTGTGAACTCCTCGGTGGGCGGGGCCAACCGCCTGGCCCACCCCCTGGTGTGGACATCAGCCCCTGGAGGAAGGCAACAAGGGTTTTGTGTCTTACTTCGGTGTGCCTGACCGGGAGTGTGGGGTGTGTGGGTGTTGTGCTTTGTGGCCCCTGGCTTGTCCAGGGCGCCACACATACACTGAGTATTTGGTGAGGGTTTTTTTTACCTCAGAATTAAGGCCGCGTGCATACGCTGAGTATTTGGTAAGTTTTTACCCCAGTATTAGGCTATGTGCGCACTTTGCGTTTTCACCTGCATTTCCGCAGCGTTTTGAACTGCAGCGTTTTCATGCCAAAAGGCATGCGTTTTGATTTTCCAGCAAAGTCTATGGAAAATGGGGATTTCTTGTGCACACAATGCAGTTCTAAACGCAGCATTTAATTTGCATAATTTGTAGCAAAAACCATGCGTTCAAAGAAGAAGCATGTCAATTGTTTTTGCCATTTCTGCAGCGTTTTGATAACATTGAAGTCAATGAGAAGTTGCAAAAAACAATCAACTTCAAAATTCCAGCGTTTTACCTGCTCTTTAGCTGCAGAAACACTGCGTTTTGGACTACTTAAACGCATGCTTTTCTGACTTCAAAGTAATGGAATAATATGTCCCTTTACACGCACACATAGTCCGACAATTAAAATAAAGAAAATTATTAAATTATTATTAATTTTGGCAAAAATAGTATTAAACCGCTATAATTTCATTAAATATAACTATTTTCGTTATGATTTATATAATTATATGTCTTTTCTTTTTTTCCCCTTTTTTCATAGTCTTTGTATGTGAAAACTTTATTTTGTTGTGTCTTTGTGTTCAAAACTCATCTGACTTTAGGCAATGAAAAAGCAAGTAAAAAGCGCTAAAAACGCAGCTAAAACGCGGTAAATACGCACGCGTACTTTCTGCGTTTTGATAGTCAAATTTGCAACTTTGGCAAAAGCAATTTCTGCCAAAATATGTGTTTTGAACTGCAACTAGGACGACGCAAAGTGCGGACATAGCCTTAGGCTATGACCGCACTTTGCATTCTCCTACTTGCAGTTCTAAACGCACGTTTTTGCCTTAATTGATTTGGCCAAAGTTGCCTTTTCCAGAAATTTAGCGCTAAAAATGCATGCGTATTTACTGCATTTTGGATTCGTTTTTAGCGCTTTTTACTTGCTTTTTCACCTGCGTTTTGACAGATGCGTTTTGAACATCAAGACACTGCTAACTAAAGTTTACACAGTCAAACACAATGAAAAAAGAGAAAAAAAACCAATACATTTATATTTTGTGAATTAATAAAGAAAAAAGTTATATTTCTTGAAATTATAGCGGTTTTATAATATTTAATCTTAAAATAGCAATAAAATCATAATTTTCTTTAATTTAATTGTCGGATTATGTGTGTGTGTAAAGGGACATATGATTCCATTAATTTAATGTTAGAAAAGCATGCATTTTGTTTGTCCAAAAACGCATGTTTTCTGCACCTAAAAAGCAGGTAAAACGCAGGAAATTTGAAGTTTCTTGGTTTTTGCCATTTCTCATTGACTTCAATGTTAGCAAAACACTGCAGAAATGGCAAAAACAATTGACATGTTGCTTCTTTGAACGCATGGTTTTTACCACAAATTATGCAAATTAAACGCAGCGTTTTAAAACGCAAAGTAGACTATTGTGGAAAAGCAAAACGCATGCCTTTTGGCATGAAAACGCTGCAGCTCAAAACGGACCTAAAAAGCAGCAGAAACGCAGGTGGAAACGCAAAGTGCGGTCATACCCTTAGGGCTACGTGCATACACCGTGTATTTGGTGAGTTTTTACCTCAGAATTAAGGCCATGTGCATACACTGTGTATTTGGTGAGTTTTTACCTCAGCATTAAGGCCATGTGCACACGCTGAGTATTTGGTGAGATTTTAACCTCAGTATTAAGGCCACATGCATACACTGAGTATTTGGTGAGTTTTTACCTCAGTATTAAGGCCACGTGCATACACTGAGTATTTGGTGAGATTTTAACCTCAGTATTAAGGCCATGTGCATACACTGTGTATTTGGTGAGTTTTTACCTCAGTATTAAGGCCAAGTGCATACACTGAGTATTTGGTGAGATTTTAACCTCAGTATTAAGGCCTCGTGCATACACTGTGTATTTGGTGAGTTTTTACCTCAGTATTAAGGCCACGTGCATACACTGAGTATTTGGTGAGATTTTAACCTCAGTATTAAGGCCATGTGCATACACTGTGTATTTGGTGAGTTTTTACCTCAGTATTAAGGCCACGTGAATACACTGAGTATTTGGTGAGATTTTAACCTCAGTATTAAGGCCACGTGCATACACTGAGTATTTGGTGAGATTTTAACCTCAGTATTAAGGCCACGTGCATACACTGAGTATTTGGTAAGTTGTGTTTTTTCACCTCAGTATTAAGACCATGTGCATACGCTGAGTATTTGGTGATTTTTTTACCTCAGTATTTGTAGCGAAAACCAGGAGAGAAACAATCAGAGGAAAAATATAGTAGAAACATGTACACCATTTCTGTATTTATCACCCACTCCTGGTTTTGGGTTACAAATTCTGAGGTGAAAATAACTTTACCAAATTCTCAATGTGTGCACATTGTCTTAAGTCACTTTCACATTGCGTTTTCACCTTTGTTCACTGGTACCGTCGGGGCATCCATCCGAACACCCATCGTCTGCCGCAAAACGTGTTTCAGACGCATACGCCGATGGGGCCATTGATTATAATTGAGCAGACGGCGTCAACGTGTGCTCTGTCTTGCACCATTTTCGGGCATATACGTTTTCTACATGCGGACACCCAAACGTAGTATATTATGCTTGGGGGTGTAAAAGTATATGCCCGAAAATCGTGCAAAAAAGAGCACACGCTGACTCTGTCTGCTCTATTATAGTCAATGGCCCCGTCAGTGTATGCGTCCGAAACACATTTTGCGGGGGGGGTGGGGGGGTAGAGGGGGTTACGGATGGATGCCCCAACGGGACCAGTGAATGTATGAATGTAGGTGAAAACGCAATGTGAAAGTATATGGAATAAAAAGGCCATGTTCACACACTGAGTATTTGGTGAGTTTTTTTTCACCTCAGAATTTGTAACCCAAAACCAGGAGTAGAGTAATCAGGTGGTCTAGCTTTTATTCAAACTGTTTGGGGGTATATATGAACTTTAGACGGCTTTTTATAGCATTTGTTAGGGGAGGAGCAGTGACTGAAACAGCAATTTTTGCTTTTTCTTATACTACATAAGTGTTTCTGTTTTTTTATTCAGCATTTTGCATTGGGAAAAGGGATTTGAGTAAACACAAATCTTTGTAGGAGGATTTTTTAATATGTGTTGATGATTTTATATATATATATATATATATATATATATATATATATATATATATATATTAAATTGCACCTTCTTTTTTATGCAAATTGTCTCTTCATGGAGGAAGGAGAAACTCTAGTGCCACATGTTGTAAGTAGCAGTCGTATAAGTCATCGGTGGCCCTATTGATGAGCGTTGTCATATGAATTAGCATTTATGCCAGATCACAGCCTCAATTTGCAGACACGGTGTTTTGGGGTGATTGCCCCTCGTCAGTGCAAAGTATGAGATCTGATCTGGCTTAGATTACTTGAACCTGTATTTGTTTAAACATCAGTACTCCACAATTGCATCATTTAAATGCCTTTTTTCAGAGATTTACAGCTTCATTAAGTGAGTTGAACAGCAGAGTCCATAGAAGGGTTAATAATTTTATGTATGTATATACAGTCATGGACAAAAGTGTTGACGCCCTTGAAATTGTTCCAGAAAATTAAGTATGTCTCCCAGAAAATTATTGCAATTACACGTTTTGTTATACACGTTTATTTCATTTATATTGGAACAACAAAAAAAAGGAGCAAAAAAAGAAACTTGGAGATAATTCACACAAAACCACAAAATGTAAACAAATTTGTTTCAAGTATGTGATTCTCATTCAAATTGTGACAAGTAACAGGTGTGGGCAATATGAAAATCACACCTGAAACCAGATAAAAAAAAAGGAGAAGTTGACTCAATCTTGGCATTGTGTGGCTGTGCATGCCACACTAAGCATGGAGAACAGAAAGAAGAGGAGTCTAAAAACTTGAGAACCAAAATTTTTGAAAAATATCAACATTCTCAAGGTTACAAGTCCATCTCCAGAGATATTCCTTTGTCTAAGAAATTTACAATCCATGGCACTGTAGCTAATCTCCCCGCACGAGGACAACAGAGAAAAATTGATGAAAGGTTGCAACACAGGATAGTGGATAAGCCGCCCTAATCAAGGACCAAAGAAATTCAAGCTGTCCTGCAGGCTCAGGGGGCATCAGTGTCAGCGCGAACTATCCGTCCATATTTGAATGAAATGAAATGCTATAGAAGAGACCCAGGAGGACCCCACTGCTGAAAGAGAAACATAAAAAAGCTATACTGCAGTGTACCAAAATGTACGTGAGCAACCAAAATCTTTCTGGGAAAGCGTCTTATGGACAGATGAGACCAAGATAGAGCTTTATGGTAAAGCACATCATTCTACTGTTTAGTGAAACAGAATGAGTCCTACAAAGAAAAGAACACAGTACCTACAGTCTCACATGGTGGAGGTCAGAGATGTTTTGGATCTGGCACTGGAGGCCGTGACTGTGTGCAAGACATCATGAAATCTGAAGATTACCAAAGGATTTTTGGTGACAATGTAGTGCCCAGTGTCAGAAAGCTGGGTTTGTGTCTTAGGCCAGCAGGACAATGACCCCAAACATCTTTCAAAAAGCCCCGAGTAATAGCTGGAAACAAAGCGCTGAAGAGTTCTGAAGTCTGGATCTAAATCCCATTGACACCTGTAGAGAGATCTGAAAATTGCTGTTGGACAAGATGCCTTCAGATATGAGAGACATGGAGCCATTTATAAAGAAGAGTCCAAAATTCCAGGTGAGAGGAGGAAGAAGCTTGTGGTTCTTATAGGAAGCGACTGATTGCAGTTATTTATTCCCAAGGGCGTGCAACTAAATATTAAGCTGAGGGGGGCCAACAATTTTAGCCGGCCCATTTTGAGGGGAGGGGGAGGTTATTTAAAATTATATCTTATTTGACTTTTTTTCCTTAGCTTTTTTCTCTTGTTCCAATAGAGACAAAAAAAAAATATACATTTGTAATTGCAATAATTTTCATGATGAAATACAATTCTGTAACAATTTCAAGGGTGCTAATACTTTCACCCTTGACTATATATGTTATGTTTGCTTGTTTTTTCTGTTTTACATAATATGTCCTCTAAGGGCAAGTGTATACAAGATTTCACGGTAAAGTATTATTTTTTTATTTTTTTTTCATTTTGCAGCTTTTTACTGTAAGTGGAAACTGCAGATATATAAAGTATATAGCGCTGTAGAAATAAAATGCTGCACAGTAAGAATGTTGTTTTTATTGTTTTTTTTTGTTTTTTTTAAACATTAAATTTTTATTAGAATATAAAAACATAAATTACATCATATATGTTTTAAAAATTAGAAGTGTTAATAGTTTATTTTAATCAATTAACAAAATGTAAAGTAGGTGCATAAAAGAGAAATGTAAATCAAATCAATATTTGGTGACCTCCTGTTGCCTTCATCACTTCTTCTCGACACAGTTGTTGAAGGAACTCGGTTGAAGGTTGCTCCAAACATCTTGGCGAACTGACCTCAGATCTTCTGTGGATGTCGCTTGTGCAGATCCTTCTGTCTCTTCATATGATTCCTATCAGACAGGATGATGTGAGATCAGGGCTCTGTGGGGGCCGGATCAGGCTCTGTGGGGGCCGGATCAGGCTCTGTGGGGACTGGATCAGGCTCTGTGGGGGCCGGATCAGGCTCTGTGGGGGCTTGATCAGGCTCTGTGGGGACTGGATCAGGCTCTGTGGGGGCTGGATCAGGCTCTGTGTGGGCTGTACCATCCCTTCCAGAACTCCTCATTCTTCATGACATTGGCAGGATGTTTGGGATCGTTGCCTAGCGCAGAATAAATTTGGGGTTGATCAGACTCTTCCTTGATGAATTTTTCAGCATGGAGGACACCATTATTCCTGACCAAATCCCCAACTCCATTCCTTAAATGCAGCCACAGCCTTACAAGAACCCCCCATGTTCCACTGTTCCTACAGACCCTCACTATTGCGCTGCTCTACAGCTCTTCGAGAACAAACTACTTCTGTTACAGCCAAACATCTCACATTTTGACTTCTCAGTCCAGAGCACCTGCTGACATTTTCCACACCCCAGTTCCTATGTTTTTGTGCATAGTTGTGTCACTTGGCCTTATTTTCATGTCAAATGTATGGCTTTTGGCCACAATTTAATAAAGACCACTTCTGGCCAGACTTCTCCGAATAGTAGATGGGTATAGCTGTGTCCCACTGATTGCTGCCAGCTTTGAGTTGATAGCACTGCTGGACATTTGCCAATTTAGAAGAGAAGTAACATGATGGGTTTTTCATCTGCTACACTAAAGCCCGCTACACACGCTTCAATATATCTCACAATCCGTCGTTGGGGTCAAGTTGTAAGTGACGCACATCCGGCATCGTTTGTGAGGTATCTGCGTGTGACATCTACTTGCGATCAGGATTGAACGCAAAACCGTTGATCGCAAACACATCGTATCATTCTCTAGAATTGAGCGTTTTGTTGCACGAACCTAGTCAATTGTAACGTGTGACATCCCTCATACGATTTTGGTGTCTGATGCAATGTGCGCAGGTGTGCGCTCTGCACCGCAGCTTAAAAAAGGTCCGCTTCAGAGCGCAGCTGAAAAGCTGCGTTCTGAAGCGCCTCACAATGTCTGTCAGTCACTAATCTCTGTCAGTCGGTCACTATCTCTGTCCCTCACTCTCTGTCCATGTCAGTCTATCCCCCTCTCTCATATACTCACCGATCCCCGGCGCTGCACGGCGTTCACACTGCTCCGGCGGCTTTTACTGTTTTGAAAAAGCCGGCCGCCCATTAAACAATTTCGTATTCCCTGCTTTCCCCGCCCACCGGCGCCTATGATTGGTTACAGTGAGACACGCCCCCACTCTGAGTGACAGGTGTCACACTGCACCCAATCACAGCAGCCGGTGGGCGGGTCTATACTGTGTAGTGAAATAAATAATTAAATAATTAAAAAAAACGGCGTGCGGTTCCCCCCAATTTTAATACCAGCCAGATAAAGCCATACGGCTGAAGGCTGGTATTCTCAGGATGGGGAGCTCCACGTTATGGGGAGCCCCCCAGCCTAACAATATCAGCCAACAGCCGCCCAGAATTGCCGCATACATTAGATGCGACAGTTCTGGGACTGTACCCGGCTCTTCCCGATTTACCCTGGTGCGTTGGCAAATCGGGGTAATAAGGAGTTATTGGCAGCCCATAGCTGCCAATAAGTCCTAGATTAATCATGTCAGGCGTCTATGAGACACCCTCCATGATTAATCTGTAAATTACAGTAAATAAACACACACACCCGAAAAAATCCTTTATTAGAAATAAAAACACAAACATATACCCTGGTTCACCACTTTAATCAGCCCCAAAAAGCCCTCCTTGTCCGGCGTAATCCAGGATGCTCCAGCGTCGCTTCCAGCGCTGCTGCATGGAGGTGACCGGAGCTGCAGCAGACACAGCCGCTCCGGTCACCTCCACACAACAAATGAAGACAGCCGCGCGATCAGCTGAGCTGTAACTGAGGTTACCCGCTGTCACTGGATCCAGCGGTGGTCGCGGGTAACCTCAGTGACAGCAGCTGATCGCGCGGCTGTCTTCATTACCTGCGTGGAGGTGACCGGAGCGGCTGTGTCTTCTGCAGCTCCTGTCACCTCCATGCAGCAGCGCTGGAAGCGACGCTGGAGCATCCTGGAGTACGCCGGACAAGGAGGGCTTTTTGGGGCTGATTAAAGTGGTGAACCAGGGTATATGTTTGTGTTTTTTATTTCTAATAAAGGATTTCTCGGGTGTGTGTTTATTTACTGTAATTTACAGATTAATCATGGAGGGTGTCTCATAGACGCCTGACATGATTAATCTAGGACTTATTGGCAGCTATGGGCTGCCAATAACTCCTTATTACCCCGATTTGCCAACGCACCAGGGCAAATCGGGAAGAGCCGGGTACAGTCCCAGAACTGTCGCATATAATGTATGCGGCAATTCTGGGCGGCTGTTGGCTGATATTGTTAGGCTGGGGGGCTCCCCATAACGTGGAGCTCCCCATCCTGAGAATACCAGCCTTCAGCCGTATGGCTTTATCTGGCTGGTTTTAAAATTGGGGGGGACCGCACGCCGTTTTTTTAAATTATTTAATTATTTATTTCACTACACAGTATAGACCCGCCCACCGGCTGCTGTGATTGGGTGCAGTGTGACACCTGTCACTCAGAGTGGGGGCGTGTCTCACTGTAACCAATCATAGGCGCCGGTGGGCGGGGAAAGCAGGGAATACGAAATTGTTTAATGGGCGGCCGGCTTTTTCAAAACAGTAAAAGCCGCCGGAGCAGTGTGAACGCCGTGCAGCGCCGGGGATTGGTGAGTATGAGAGAGGGCTGCTAACTTCAGTAACTTAGGAGATTAGCGGTCACCGGTGAGCCCTTCACTGGTGACCGCTAATCAGGACGCGACACAGACAGAGCCGCAGCATGACCGTGAAGTCGGGTGAGGTTCACCCGAGTTCATTCTGATCGTGCGGCTCTGTCTGTGTCTGCTGTCATCTGCCATTCAGCTCTGCTACATGGCTGTCTGTGTCTGCTGTTAGCGGCCATGTAGCAGAGCTGAATGGCAGATGACATAGTAAAAACACATCCCTACACATTACACACGCTTGGCAAGTCAATAAATAAAAAAAAAAAAAAAGGTGCCCAATGCATACGTCACAGATCACATGATCTAAAGGATCGCACATAACATTGATCAATTTAACATAGACTACTAACGCTCGTGTGACAGCAAATGAACGACCAACGTGAAATCTCATAAGATCCCATATGCAACCTGGGCGTGTCACATCGCAAATGCGATTGTACAACTAATTGCAACGTGTAAAGTGGGCTTAAGATTCCTTGGCCGAATGTTGCGTCTACGGATCTCAGCATTGCCCTTTTCTTGGTGTCATCAATGCTGAGAAATACCTGTCATGAGGTACCTGTTCAGATAGCACAGGACAGGGGCTCCTATGCTCTCTCTCATGCTAGGTACCCTGGCTATCCCTACCCTCAGGATTACTCCTGATGGTGGCAATGCCTGAGTATCATTCCTAACTATGTTTTTGATCAGTACTTTCCTGATACACCCCACCCACCAGGGCAGGAGTGTGATGGAAAACAGATCAAGACAGAAAAGGGAAACCGAGACTCTGACACACTGCACACACACTGGAATAGACAATGAGAGACTCAGGAGTAAAGCAAGTGCAGGAAGGTAATGACAACAATGCAACAATGGTTAATGCCACAATCGCACTCAGCAACAAGTTTAACAACCACTAGATAGTCTCGATAACCAAACCTCACTAGACCATATGAGATAAAATATAGCTGGCAAAGGTGGAAGGATCTAGCCATCATAAATTAGAGGGGAGCAGATGCCATTGGTTTCCCCACAACATGTGATCAAAGGAGACTAACAAGCAGACCAGCAGAGATTACTTCTTGTTAGCCTGCCTATGAACTAGCACTCTGCATGTCGATGTCCGAGTCTACCTCATCACAGATACAAAATAAATTATCGGGAGGAGTGGTATAATCTGAAGTCTGAACAGAACCCAATGCCGCCATGACAGTAGGTGAAGTATGTAAAAACCTCCGTGTGACAATACATACTCTGCTGGGTAAATGTGCCTCCCCCGTGCCAGCAGCCGAGCTGCTCGGATCCAGATCCGCAGTGGCTTGAGGGTCTTCGGAACCGGGGGTCGTGCGGCCACTCAAATGAAGGGGGTTATTTATAGGGGATGTGTTAGAGTTTGTGACGCCACCCGTGGTATGTGGTAACTAGGAGTACCACCGCTGCAGATGGGAGTACTCGGGGATGATGGAACGGGGCAGCCAGGTGTTGCAACCCTCCACAGGTATGGGGAAATACCCCAGGACTCGGTGATTGAAGGGGAGTGCCGTTGGATGCAAAGGGGCCACTTGCGTATTCACTCAGTCCATTAAGCTGACACCAACCACTGGATAAACCAAAGCTGCCGCTGAGGGGAGCTTAGTTTGGGTCCCGTCCCCGATGGTGTTGCCGGGTGATCTGTGACCTGCCTCCTGGCACTGAGTTTACTTCTTTGGTGGTCCCGGTAGTGTGAAACTTGCTGAGTCCCGCTCCCCACTATGGCTAAGTGAGGGAGGTTGCTCTCAGGGTTCACGCTTGGGATTTTCTGGACCGTTTTGAGCGGAAAGACCTATCCCCCTTGTTGCGCTAGTACCCCGATTTTTGAGCGGGTGGGAATGAATCTTGAAGGTTCCGTTCGCCTCGGGTAAATTATCGGGTTGCCTGAAGCTACTCCCCGACCTAGGGTCCACGTACCCCGTCGTGCCTTGGTCCCAGCCCGGTGATGGGGCAAAGCCGCCGGCTGTCCTCCTGGACAGATCCGTGCCCCTTGCCACGATCCCCTGTGACCAGGGGTCCACGTCTCTAGGCCCAGACCACCGTCTGCAACCTAGACAGTTCTCCAGGAGCCCTGTTCCTGACCTCCTCTAAGCACTTCTTAGCTCGAGGGTCACTTCCTCACTCTCCCCTTACTACTCCAAACTCCAACTGACTACTTACTCCTCACCTCCCCTTCCTAACCCCTCAAGTGGGCGACTCTATTCCATTCAAGCCATCCACTGGTGTGTCTGGTGGGTGTGGTGCAGGGTTTATCTGAGATTCTATTGGCTGATGTAGGCAACAACATATAGTTGGGGTCCCTAAACCAAGGAGGAGGTGGATAATGCACAGGAGGGCAGATTGTGCAATACCCTGTGACGACCTGATAGTCCAGGGGCGTCACATAAACACCCCGCGATCTGCGTGATCAATACAAGAATCAGCGTTGCCATCTACTATATAGCGCTCACTGACTGCTACTGAGCCTGGAAAAAAATAGACAGACGCGGTGATAAACTGTTTCTGTCTTCTCTGCCAAAGACCCTGGCTTTCATAGAATTGATGGCACGAGCAAAAAAGTTAATGCTGCAACATCAAAAGATAAGCAAGTGGCCGCTAAAGGGTTTAGATAACTGCAAAGCAGAGATCTGAAAAACTGAAGACTTTCACGCAGAGAGCAAAGTGGAACATTCTAGAACTTTAAAAAATAAATAAATAAAACAAAGAGAACCAATTAGTTGCTAAAATCAGCATTAATATCCAATAATATGGAAAAAAAATTGGGAAATCTTCCCGATCTAATTGCTTCCCCGTATTCCCTTCCGTACGGTGATATCTCAGTCTTCGCGGTGCAGCTTGTAGAGAAGAGGGAGACAGTAGAGAGATGGAAACTATTCCTGTCACTGATACTTTACAGAAAACACACATCAGCGTCTAATTTATATATTCACACTTCTCTCCGAGAAACAAATTTGCTCCCCGACCGGCCCCGTGTGAGGTTCCTGGTAATGTACATCGTCTGTGTGCTCACTATGAGCAGTGACAGGCGGAACGCCAGAGGGATTCAGCCGTGAAGTCACCATGTTTCTCTGTAACAAATGTCACTGACATAATAAATTAAACAATATCATTGGCGCTGCGTCCTCTCCAGAGCTCTGCTCCAAAGACTCTTGGTTAAAGGTTCTTAAAGGGGAAGTTATTTTATAGAACTCTATGGTTCTGTTATTCTCTATTTTTGGGGGGGTTAGGTGTTGTCTTCACGTATATTTTTTTTATAATAAGAATCCAACGAATATAAACAGATCTAGGAGAAGTGTTCAATTTTCCTAAAGCACCACCACACAAGAAGAAGAAGCATTACATGATGCCCATTGAAATTATCTGCAGACGCTCTTTGGCAATTGGATGGAGGTCAAGAATGAGGGACCCTATGTGTTAAGAGAAAATTCCCTATTGTGACGAACTACCACTACATGTCACCAAATGCAACTAGTGACGGGGAAGTCAAACTGGAGGTTAGGAGCCAGGAGGTCACGTATGGAACACAGGGATAAAGCAAAGCTGAGGTCAGAGCACAAGCCGGAGGTCAGAAGCCAGGAAGTCACGTGAGGTCCACTGGGGAAAAGGAGAGCCGAGGTCAGGGTACAAGCCAGAGATGAGAAGCCAGGAAGTCACGTGAGGTGCACTGGGGAAAAGCAGAGCCGAGGTCAGGGTACAAGCCAGAGATGAGAAGCCAGGAAGTCACGTGAGGTGCACTGGGGAAAAGCAGAGCCGGGTCAGGGTACAAGCCAGAGATGAGAAGCCAGGAAGTCACGTGAGGTGCACTGGGGAAAAGCAGAGCCGAGGTCAGGATACAAGCCGGAGGTTAGCAGCTGGGGAACAACGTCAGAGTCAGGGACACGAGAGGAGAGGGGTAACAACAGGTCCGGGGTAGGAGGACAAGATCAAAGCACAAACAGGAGCCAGAGCACTTTATGCAGGCAGGAACTATGACTGGTAGCGTTCCAGGTGAGGTTGTTCCCTAATGAAGTGTACCGCCCTGAGAGGGGCCCGGTGTTACGAGGGGGACCCGGGGAAGCGTGCCAAGATGGGAAATGGACTGCTTCCGCCGGTCAAGGTCCACTGTGCGGTGTAAGGGACCGCCGCTATGGTGGGTGAAGAGTGAGCGGGTTGCTGCTAGCGATCGTCTGGAATGTCACAGACGATCTATGTACACCGATCTGCCCTAACCCATGAGGGTTGTATGGCACAGATCTCACGGCTCGGTGTACCTGTTGCACGGGGAAGCACAGAGGTGCCCACGCACGTGTGCCAGTGGAAGTCACGAGAATATGGCACGAGGGTAGCACAGAGGTGCCCACGCACGTGTGCTTTCAATAACCAGGTGAGTCCAATGGAGACTTGAGGAGCTCACCTGGGACAGGAACACGGCCTGTTGACGGGGGTACTGCCGGAGCAGCAAGGCAGGAACACGGCCTGCAAACGAGGTACTGCCGGAGCAGCAAGGGCCAAGCCCACAAGAGACAGTAATGCCTGAGCAGTGGCGTGGCAGCACGCTGCCAGACATCCAAACATAGAAGGACGGTCGCGCGCCGCCATGATGGCAGGGGGAGCTTTTAAGGAGGTGCAGCTCCACCCGAGGGCGGGCGCGAGGCGGAGATGACGGACTTGACCCAATCAGGGTCCACGACGTCCCAGCCTGGCCAGTCAGGATTCACCACGTCACCAGCCTTGTCATCAAGCCGTGTGACGTCAGTGAGCGAATCAGGACCCACCACGCATTGCACATGCTCACCCTCCTGCCTCTGGGAAATAGAGGCGGGATCCTCGGTCTCACAATGTGCAGAGATAACGGGAATCTCACTGCTTCCCTGAGCAGTAAACCTCTGCACATTGCGCAGCCTCGCAGACCTTCGGGGCCGCTGAGCAGGAGAGTCTGCGGCAGGCCAGGAATGGGAGACCGCTTCACTCCTTGTAACAGGAGAACCACTAGGTGTCACCCTTCTGCTGCCTCTCTGAGAAGGTATCTCCTGCACACTGCGCAGTCTGGCAGACCTTTGGCGCTGCTGAGCAGGAGTGCTCGTGGCAGGCAAGGAATGGGAGACTGCCTCAGTCCTTGCCTCAGGAGAGCCACGAGATGTAACATTACCCCCCCGTCTAGGCCCCCCCCCTGTCCGTGCTCGAAGGCCGCTATCAAACCCGGGGCACGGATATGATCCTCCAACTCCCAGGATCTATGCTCCGGACCACGGCCGGCCCACTCCACGAGGTAGTACCTCTTGCCCTGTATGACTTTTGTCTCCACAAGTTTTGCCACCTCAGGGTCGTCGGACGGGGAGTCGGTTTGAGCCGGCAGGGACCCCGAGAATTTATTAAGTCGTACGGGTTTCAGGAGGGACACGTGAAAGGTGTTGGCTATAGCCCAGCGTGGAGGGAGCTGGAGTCGATATGCCACTGGGTTTACCTGCTGTAGTACTTTAAATGGACCCAGATACCTAGGGGCGAATTTGGCTGCCTGTACCCGTAGGTTAACATTCTTAGAGGACAGCCATACTAGGTCACCAGGGGCGAAGGATGGTGCAGGGCGGCGGCGAACATCAGCCGTTATCACCATCCGGTCTTTAGCCCTTTTAAGAGCCTCTTGGGTGTCATCCCAGATCTCCCGGGCCTTGGTCGCCCAATCCTCCACTCTAGTATCGGGTGACGTAATGGGCATCGGAACCGGGATTCTGGGATGTTGTCCGTTATTGAGTAGGAACGGAGTCTGGCCAGAGGATTCATGGACCGAATTGTTAATGGCAAATTCGGCCCAAGGAAGGAGGTTAGCCCAGTTGTCGTGGTGCGCGGATATAAAATGGCGGAGGTAAGTTACCAAGGTCTGATTAGTCCTCTCCACTAGTCCATTGGTCTCGGGATGGTATGCGGAGGAGATGTTCAGCTCTATCTGCAGGAGCTTACAGAGCTCTCTCCAGAAGCGAGACGCGAACTGGGGACCCCGGTCGCTCACCACCTTGTCAGGCATGCCATGCAACCTAAATACATGCCGAATGAACAAGGTGGCGAGAGCACGTGACGTCGGGAGTCGTGGGAGAGGCACCAAGTGGACCATTTTAGAGAAGTGGTCCGTGATGACCCATACGACCCTGTGCCCTGCTGACTTGGGCAGATCTCCCAGGAAGTCCATCCCTACCACTTCCCAGGGACGATCCGGCACTGGCAGTGGGTGAAGAAGACCTGCCGGTCTCTGCCGGGACGGCTTATTCCGAGCACACGACATACAGGCTCCCACATATTCCTGTATGTCCTGGGGTAGTCTCGGCCACCAATAATGCCTGGTCACCAGGTCTCTGGTCCTTTTGACCCCGAAGTGACCCCCGACCTTGGAGGCATGGGCCCACGATAGCACCTCGTTCCGTAGTTCAGGGGGAACGAGGGTTTTGTCAGGTGGCACCTGGTCCAAAGAAGTGGGAGTGACCATCCTCAAGCTGTCCGGGGGTAGTATAAGACGAGGCTCCTCCTCGTCCTCCTCCAACACAACCATACAACGTGACAAGGCATCGGCCCGTACGTTCTTCTCACCGGCCAGGTGGCGGATAATAAAGCGGAACCGGGAGAAGAATAAAGACCAACGGGCCTGCCTTGGGTTCAGGCGTTGTGCTGTCTGGAGGTATGTGAGGTTTTTGTGGTCAGAAAAAACCTCAAATGGATGCTTCGCACCCTCCAGGAGATGCCGCCATTCCTGGAATGCTAGCTTCATCGCCAGTAACTCCCTATCCCCTATGGAGTAGTTCCTCTCGGCCGGAGAAAAGGTCTTGGAGAAAAAGAAACACGGATGTTTCCTTCCTCGTTCGTTTTTCTGGTACAGGACTGCACCTGCACCGACCAAAGAGGCGTCTACCTCCAGTAGGAAGGGTTTGGAGATGTCTGGACGATGAAGGATGGGAGCTCTGGAGAAGTGAGTTTTGAGAGTGTGAAATGCCTCTACCGTTTCCCGTGTCCATGCTTTGGGATTAGCGCCCTTGCGGGTAAGGGCAATGATGGGTGCTGCCACCGTCGAGAAGTTGGGAATGAACTGGCGATAATAATTGATAAACCCCAAGAATCGCTGGATCGCCTTCAGCGAGCGGGGCTCAGGCCAGTTCATCACTGTCTCCAACTTCCCCGGATCCATTGCTAACCCCTGACTGGACACTATGTACCCCAGGAACGGCAAGGATTCCTGTTCAAAAACGCACTTTTCCAGCTTAGCATATAACGAATGGGTGCGGAGCCTCTTAAGTACTCGGATGACATCCCTCCGATGGGTGGTAAGATCGGGGGAGAAGATAAGAATGTCATCCAGGTATGCAACCACGGAAAGATACAAATCCCGGAAAATGTCATTCACAAAGTCTTGAAATACGACGGGGGCATTGCAGAGTCCGAAGGGCATTACTAGATACTCGTAGTGACCGTCCCTGGTGTTAAAGGCGGTCTTCCACTCATCGCCCTCTCGGACTCGCACTAGATTATACGCCCCGCGTAGATCCAGCTTTGTGAAGACCTTTGCCCCGCGGAATCGATCAAATAGCTCAGTAATGAGGGGCAAAGGGTATTTGTTCTTGATTGTGATTGCATTTAATCCCCTGTAATCGATACAGGGGCGCAGATCCCCTTCCTTCTTCTGCACAAAAAAGAACCCTGCACCAGCCGGTGAAATAGACTTGCGAATGAACCCCTTCGCCAGGCTGTCCTGAATATATTTGGACATAGCCTCCGTCTCTGGAGCAGAGAGTGGATACACTCTGCCCCTAGGGGGCTCGGAGCCTGGCTTCAGGTCTATTCGGCAATCATATGGCCGGTGGGGAGGAAGAGTATCTGCGGCCCTTTTGGAAAAGACATCCCTGTAGGCCTCATAAGGTGTCGGTAAACCCGGCCCCTCAGTATTCCCTGAGGACCCAACCGACCTAATGGTAGCGGGTGGTTCGGTAGTCACGAGGTGCTCTCTACAGGATCCTGCCCAGGATGAGATCTCCCCTGTTGCCCAGTTGAGTATAGGAGCATGCTGTCTCAACCAGGGAAGGCCCAGTAGGATCTCATCCGTCCCCCCTGGAAGCACCAGGAAGGACACCTGCTCATGGTGTCCCGGTGGTACATCCATCCTGAGAGGGATGGTGATCTGGGTGATAGGATCGAGTAGTATGGACCTGTCGACTACCCGGACCCTGAGTGGCTTGGGCAACAGAACCAGGGGAACTGAGTATCGGGTTGCCAGGGAGGTCGAGATGAAATTGCCTTCAGCGCCTGAGTCCAAGCAAGCCAGGGCAGAGAAGAGAGTAGTGCCGAACTGCAACTGGGCGCTGATAGTCAACCTAGAGGGAGAAGTAGCGTCTAGAGTCCCCCCTCTGATAGAAACTAGACGCTGTCTTTTCCCGACGGTTTGGGACATAGGGTAGCTATGTGTCCCCTCTGCCCACAGGAAAAGCAGATGACACAAGACCGAGAACCTGGGGCAGAGGAGACCACCTTGGACACCTCCATTGACTCCACGGAGTCGCCTACAGGACTGGCTGGGGGACCTGTCTGATGGAAGACGGGAGTCAGACGCTTTTTAGGCCGAGAAGACGTGGGTGCTGAAGAGACCTCGAGCCTTCGCTCCGCCTGGCGGATGTCTATGCGAGAGGCAACCTGAATCAAGGACTCTAAAGTGGCAGGCACCTCACGTGTGGCCAGTGCGTCTTTGACAAACCCTGCCAGGCCCTCCCAAAACACAGGGACAAGGACCTTATCCGGCCAGTCCAGCTCTGCGGCCAGTGTCCTAAAGTGTACAGCAAAGTCCCCGACTGAAGCAGACCCTTGCCGAAGTCGTAGGAGGCGCAGCGCGGAATCGTGGGTGACTTGAGGCCCGAGGAACACCATTCTCATGGCCCCAAGATAAGCTGCTAAGTTATTCACCACACGATCTCCGCGCTCCCACAACGGCGTGGACCACTTCAGCGCTCTCCCTGTGAGCAGGGACTGGACGAAGGCTACCTTCGCCTTCTCGGTAGCGTAAAGAGTCGCGGACAGCTTTAAGTAGGTGGTAACCTGGTTTATAAACCCACGGCACTCAGAGCTGTTGCCGCTAAAGCGCTCTGGAAGCGCAAGGCGAGGAGACCTTCCGCCCAATAGCACAGCCTGGGTAGCCGCTTGGGTGGCGACTGTCGTCAGAGTAGTCTTATCGGAGGAAGACTGCTCCACTGCTGCCAATCGTGACTCCAACTGCTGCACATAACGCAGCAACTGCTGCTGCTCTTCAGCCATAGCCAGACCTTTGGCGCGACCGTAATGTTACGAGGGGGACCCGGGGAAGCGTGCCAAGATGGGAAATGGACTGCTTCCGCCGGTCAAGGTCCACTGTGCGGTGTAAGGGACCGCCGCTATGGTGGGTGAAGAGTGAGCGGGTTGCTGCTAGCGATCGTCTGGAATGTCACAGACGATCTATGTACACCGATCTGCCCTAACCCGTGAGGGTTGTATGGCACAGATCTCACGGCTCGGTGTACCTGTTGCACGGGGAAGCACAGAGGTGCCCACGCACGTGTGCCAGTGGAAGTCACGAGAATATGGCACGAGGGTAGCACAGAGGTGCCCACGCACGTGTGCTTTCAATAACCAGGTGAGTCCAATGGAGACTTGAGGAGCTCACCTGGGACAGGAACACGGCCTGTTGACGGGGGTACTGCCGGAGCAGCAAGGCAGGAACACGGCCTGCAAACGAGGTACTGCCGGAGCAGCAAGGGCCAAGCCCACAAGAGACAGTAATGCCTGAGCAGTGGCGTGGCAGCACGCTGCCAGACATCCAAACATAGAAGGACGGTCGCGCGCCGCCATGATGGCAGGGGGAGCTTTTAAGGAGGTGCAGCTCCACCCGAGGGCGGGCGCGAGGCGGAGATGACGGACTTGACCCAATCAGGGTCCACGACGTCCCAGCCTGGCCAGTCAGGATTCACCACGTCACCAGCCTTGTCATCAAGCCGTGTGACGTCAGTGAGCGAATCAGGACCCACCACGCATTGCACATGCTCACCCTCCTGCCTCTGGGAAATAGAGGCGGGATCCTCGGTCTCACAATGTGCAGAGATAACGGGAATCTCACTGCTTCCCTGAGCAGTAAACCTCTGCACATTGCGCAGCCTCGCAGACCTTCGGGGCCGCTGAGCAGGAGAGTCTGCGGCAGGCCAGGAATGGGAGACCGCTTCACTCCTTGTAACAGGAGAACCACTAGGTGTCACCCTTCTGCTGCCTCTCTGAGAAGGTATCTCCTGCACACTGCGCAGTCTGGCAGACCTTCGGCGCTGCTGAGCAGGAGTGCTCGTGGCAGGCAAGGAATGGGAGACTGCCTCAGTCCTTGCCTCAGGAGAGCCACGAGATGTAACAGCCCGGCCTGCTTCTCCGCTGCTCAGGCCAAGCCGCTCGAGGTCCGGGCTCGGGTTGTCGGTGGCACGAGCGCCTCCGGACCGGGGGCCACGTCACTCTGTTAAGGGAGAGGCAGTGGGGATGGTGGTGGTGGTGCGGGACGAGGCACGCAACCGGGGAGGGCCGCGCTGTCGTCTCACGGGTCGTGACGCCACCCACGGGTCGTGGTGACGGGGGATGCACCACGGCTGTGGCTGAAGTGATGGCAGCCTCGTCCGGGATCGGTGTTGCGGCCGCAGCCGAGATGTTGGCCCCTCCATGGGTAGGGGCGGTGTGTCCCGGGGCCCGGTGGGGGACTGGAAGGGGGGTTGATGTTGTGGTCGGGGTGCAGGGTGCCATGCCGCAGTGCAGTGTCGTGCCCGGATGGCACTGGTGTACTCACAATTAAATCACACTCAGAGTCACTGGTAAACCAAAGTTCGGGTATGGTTGGTTCCCGCGGCCGGCTGCTGATGTCCCCTGTGGGGTTAATGGTGGCCCCTTTCCCGTGCACCCCTGTTTGTGGTTTGTTCGGCTCCCCTGCCTGAGCAGTGGTAGCCTGATCCCTGGCGTTGAGCTGCCGGAGGAGCCCTCTGTTGCCCGCAGGTGCTGGCCCTTCGGGTGTTTGGCTCTTGGCGGTGGCGCTCACCCGGTCTCGGTGGGCTTTTGCCTTCTTTCGGGACTTTGGGTGTGGATGAACCCGTGAGGTCCACCCAGTAATCAGTCAATTTGCCTATACTCAGTGGCTTCTAAGCTAGGACGGGGTCTGAGTACCCTTCTTCTGGTGCTCCGGTACACGGTTGACTCCCCGGTTCAGGACCGGCGGGCTCCAACCCAAGCCCGGTCCGTACGGTTCCGCCGGTTGCTGTACCGGTTCTCCTGCAGGCGGCCACCACCGTCTGCCTGCCTGACGTTTTCCAAGAGGCCCAGGCTCCTACCCGGGTCCCTGACAGCTCTACCACTCCACTCCAAACCTAGACTAAAACTTGACTGTTTGTGTTTCCTGCCTCAGGCCAGTAGTCTTCTCGGTGGGCGTGCCTTTCCGCCTGACTCTGCCCACCTGGTGTGCCCTACTGGCCCTGAGGGAGGCATCAGGTCTCCCTTTCGGGTGACGTGTGTGTGACCTCACAGGGGATGGGGGTGTGTGTGTATGTGGTAGATGTAATTACCTGTGACCCCTGGGGTCCAGGGCGTCACAGAAGCAGAGTAATAACCTGGAACGAGGAGCCTGGATAGAAGCCCCTTCATACACCAGTGCAGGAACCGAGAACGGGAAACCACCCGTCCACCAGCGCAAAATACAACACAGGACACCGCCTTTGCTGAATAGCAGAGCACCACGGATCAGAATCATGACACCTATGTTGTTCACAACATATCCCCATTAACATTGAGGCAAGATATGGAGGCCCTAAATCTGTTCATATATCTTGGATGGATGTCTGTCAAATCTATGCTAGGAAACCTCACTAGGAAGAGAGCAATATGCTACTGCCAATCATCTCTCAGGGCAAGATCACAGGATGGGGCATATTGAAAACCGACATGTCCTATCCTTTTTTCTCAGCATATGAGGAAAGGCAGGTATATGCAGATATCAATACAACCTTCTTCCCAACTTTTTGAAGAGGTGATAAGCCCTGCATTGCACCTAGTGCACAAAACTTTCTTGCTGCTTTTAGTGGCCTCACCCTTGAGACACTTTCTCCACCCACCCCTTTTTTCCACCCCTTGACACCTTGGTCCTCCCTGGGGTATGTAGAAATCTTCTAGAATCACTGATTTGTTGAAGGTTTTGGTGCAGATTCGCCAAGACTTCCGGACGTCCAGGACATCTTTCCATTTTCAAGGAGCTTCCTGGATGTTGCAGGAGTCTCATGTGGGGAACAAGAAAATATTATTCTGTCTCTAAATGCCTCCAGCCAACCATCAAAGCCGCAACGGATCCCATGACAAACCTCCGCGTAGCGATGACTCATTACGGAACATCTAAACTTTTTTTCCTTCTCTGTTTCACTTTAACCCTTATTTTTGGGGGTGAGAATTGGATCGAGCCGTGATGTACGAATATTAACCATTTGTATTTTTATGGAAAACTTATTGCATTTTTGGTAAAAAAAAAAAAAAAACAAAAAAAAACTGGGCGACATTTTTCTTTACATCTATTTTTTATTGCATCTTTTTTATAGAAATTTTCTTTATGGAAATATTTGTTAAGATCAGACGTGGCAGCAGATCTCACATCAAGCCTGATGCATCACTTGCAAATTTTGTAAGTCCTTTTTTTATGTTTTCTATTTTTTCTCAATTTTTTTGTGCCAAACTCTTCAAAATGGTGCATGTGGTTCATTGCAAAAAATAAAACATGCTCTTTTTTGCCTTTAAATCAAATTTTTATAGTGCAAAAAAATCTGCATAGTCAGTTAATATGTAGCAAAATATGTATAAAAATTCCAAGAAAACATAAAATTACTTTTTAACATAAAATTACCACTTTTTAAAAAATTTTAACTGATGCATCTGCCATATACCATTATGTAGCATCTCCTCTTCGTATACCAGGCTATAAATGTTTGGGAAGGGAGGAGGCAATTGCTGGAGTTTTGGGAGGGGAACATTGTCCCCTTTGTCATGGAATTTTACGCCAAGTGTCATGGCAGCATCAGACACTGTTCACACTACAGATTCTGACACTCCACACTGTGGTTTCTCTGGTGTTCCTGAACTACACAGGCAGGCTCGGGCGTCAACCAGCTGTGGGCTCATTAATGTTCAGGCTAGCAAGAGTTAACCTTTGCTATCCTGCTGTTTACATCAGTGATTACATATTGTTGAAAACTTATAGCAGTTCCCCCCCCCCCCGCCTTTTAAGATGGTGGAATCAGTCTTCCCATGCCGACTATAGTCTTATGCTGTGTTTGCCTGTGTGCTGATGCACCTCAGTCCTGCCGGTGATTGTGTTGCATTGTCCTTGGTGTTGTTGTGGAGAAACCCATTGTCTTGTTTCCTCCCTGCTCTTATTTTCCTCTTACCGCCTATTGTCTTATACCTCTGCTGTGTGATAGAGTTTTGGTTTCCATTGTTTGTCTATCTCTGTTGCTGTTATCACACTCCTGTCCTGGCCCTCCCCTGAGGTTTGGGGGAGGGGAGTATAAGATCAGGGCTGGTCAGGAGCAGGGCCAAGGCCTTTTATATTTTTTATTCATTGTTACTTCTTTTTATTGGTTTCCCTTGAGGACTTGATCCTGTGAACACATCTAAATACACAGCAATACTGTAATATTATAATGTACTGTAAAATTTCCATTATCCTATTAAGCCCAGCCACATGCTGTCTCTTTCACTGCCATCATCTGTACTCACAATGGATGAAAAATAGATCAGGGAAAAGCCGGGGTTCAGAAGCCACTTACCTGCAAAATTTAAGAGGAATAAAGACAATGTTCATAATAAAGTCATTTGCAAAGTGTCGTAACTTTCAATGCTGGACAAAACTACTACTAAAAAAAAAAAGATAACTTTTAAGTAATTCCTACACTGAAGTTTGAGATCAGACCACCATGGTTACCATGATTATAATTGTTATTTTGTAGCAATATTTAGTGTTTTTTCTTATTTATTACTTTGTCATTTTGTGCATTTTATATTCCAATATTGTTATATCTTCTGTCTATGAATGAACCAGAAACTGTTATTTAAAAGTGAAAATGCACTTTAAGAAGTTGACATAGCCTGTTATTAGTGGTTTATGATGCATGATGTAGTGTAGTGTATGATGCCTAAGGCGTTTTGATTAGGGGCCTATTGTATACTATACTATACTATACTAGGAGCCTATACTTCACTATACTATACTAGGGACCTATACTATACTATACTATACTAGGGGCCTATACTATACTATACTATACTATACTAGGGGACTATACTATACTAATCAAATCAAATCAAATCAAATCAAATAAGCTTTATTGGCAGGACCAAATACAAATTAGTTTTGCCAAAGCAAGTGTACATTAGGGCCTGGGGCTGTGGGGATGGTGGGTGGGGATTGTAGGAAGGATGGATGGGGCACATCCAGGGTGGGGACTGTGGGGGCACTTCTAGGATGGGGGCTATGGAAGTCCATGGCTTATGATGGGGCATATCCACGGTGGGGACTGTGGTAACGGTGGATGGGGCATATCCAGGGTGGGGATTGGGGGGCCACATCTGGGATGGGGGGCTATGGAAGTCCATGGCTTATCATAGTTCTCTTTCTCGAAGTCTATGACATTCGCTCACATACCGCGCTGCTATCTCCACTGCGCTCTCTTCTTCCCCCAGCAGGATATATATTTTCTCTTCCTCCTTCATGGAGCTGAAATCCGGGAAGAGATGGGAGAGTCTCCTGAAGTGAGTGTCCCTCACTGCTGAGTACTTGGTGCAGTGTAGCAGGAAGTGGGTTTCATCCTCCAGGGCCTCCAGGTCACAGTGTTGGCACAGTCTGTCCTCCCTTGGCTTGTAGCTCTGCTTGTGTCGACCGGATTCGATGGCTAGACTGTGGGCACTGAGTCTATATCGGCTCAGGGTCCTGCGGTCTCTGGGGTCCGGGATTTTCTCCAGATACGGGGCCAGTCTGTAGTCTCTCTGTAGACTCTGGTACGTGGTCAGTTTCTGTGAGGTGTTGATGTCGGTCCTCCAGTCACTGACATACCTCTCCTGGCCCTCGTCTACCATCTTCCTGATTCTGGTTCTTGTCAGGCTGCTGTGATTGGTTATTTTGTCCAGTTGGGTTTGGGAGAGCTGTGCCAGGGGTCCTGGTTCATCTGGCCCACGTATATGTATCAGAGCTTTGTGGTGATGGGAGCTTGGATTGCTACTCTGTAGGTGAGCCTGAAATGATAGTGACCTCTTCAGAGCTGCTAGGTGTAGAGGGAATCTGCCCAGCTCAGCTCGACAGGCGCTGTTGGAGGTGCTTCGATGGACCTGGAGAAGGTGCTTACAGAATTCCAGGTGGAATATTTCTGTTGGGCTGGAATCCCACCTTGACCAATCTGGGTAAGTGTGAGGGCCCCAGACTTCGCTGCCATACAGGAGGATTGGGGCAATGATGGAATCGAAGATTTTTAGCCAGACCCTCACTGGTGGCTTCAGATGATACAATTTCCTTCGGATGGCATAAAAGGTTTTGCAGGCCTTGTTTTTCAGGGTCTCTATGGCTTGTTTAAAGCTCCCTGACTGGTGAATTTCCAGGCCCAAGTAGGTGTATTTGTCTGTTCCTGTTAGAGTGCAGCCGTTTACGACAAATGAAGGATGCTGGTCAAATCTTCTTTTTCTCTTCTGGAACACCATGATGTTGGTTTTCTTTAGATTGATCGGTAGTGCCCATGTGGAGCTGAATTTCTCCAAAATTTGTAGGTTGTCTTGGAGACCTTTCTCGGTTGGTGACACCAGCAGTAGGTCATCTGCATAGAGCAAGAATTTCACCTGGGCGTCATGGAGTGTGAGACCTGGAGCAGGTGAAGATTCCAGAGCAGCAGCCAGCTCATTGATGTAAATATTGAAGAGCGTTGGACTTAGGCTGCAGCCCTGTCTGACTCCTCGGCTCTGCTGGAAATAAGCCGTTCTTCTACCGTTCACACTCACGCTGCAGAGGTTCTCGGTGTAGGAGCTTTTGATGACATCGTAGGTCTTTCCTCCTATTCCGCTTTCCAGCATTTTTAAGAACAAGCCCGGGTGCCACACTGAGTCAAAGGCCTTTTTAAAGTCTACAAAGCAGGCGTATATCTTCCCATGCTTTGTATTGTGGACGTGGCTCTGAATGAGACTGTGCAGGGTGTAGATGTGGTCCGTGGTGCGGTGGTTTGGCACGAACCCTGCTTGGCTTTTGCTCAGGACATTGTGCTCGGTAAGGAAACTGATGATCCTTTTGTTTAGGATGCTGTTGAACAGTTTTCCCAAGTTACTGCTGACACATATGCCTCTGTAGTTGGCAGGGTCATACCTGTCCCCACTCTTGTGGATCGGTGTAATGAGTCCTTGGTTCCAGGTACGAGGGAAGTAGCCAGCACTCAGCACAATGTTGAACAGTTTAACCATTGCAGCTTGAATTTCTGGTGGGCTGTACTTCAACATCTCTGGGGGGATTCCATCCAGACCACTAGATTTTTTACACTTTATGGAAGTGATTTTCTCTGCAACTTCCTGTAATGTAATTGGTGTGTCCAGTGGGTTTTGGAAGTTTTTGATTTTCTCTTCCATTGCCTTTAGTTTTGATGTTATGTTTTCCTGCTCTTGGCTTAGTCCTTCTTTTGGGATGTCTTTGTAGAGGTCTCTGAAGTACTGGAGCCAGATGTTGCCATTTTGGATATGGGTATCAGTCTTTTTCTTGCTCTTTGTGTCCATGTGGCTCCATATTTCCCAGAAGGAGTTGTCTTGGAGGGCGTCTTGGAGTTGGCTAAGTTTGGTAGAGATGTAGCTCTGCTTCTTCCTCCTGAGGATGGTTTTGTACTGCTTTTGTATGGTGTCATAGGCTTCCCTCAGGTCTGGGTTGTTGGGGTCTCTGTGTTTATTGTTTGAGGCTGTTCTCAGGGTCTTTCGAACGGCTTTACACTCTTTGTCAAACCAACCATTGATCTGCTTTTCTTTTGGCCTCTTGTAGTTGACTTGTTTGAGGTCGGACAATTTGGCCATGGTGTGGAATATTTTGTTGAGGTCTTTTGCAGCTTGATTCACTCCTTCTGGGTTTGACTTGTACTTGTAGCTGTAGAAGTTGTGGAGCATCTCTTGTAATTCCGGTCTGTTGGGAGCCTCTTTATATTTTATTTCTGACGTCTTGGACCATTTATAGGATGGAGGTCGGTTGTAGAGGCTGCTCTGCTGTGGCTTTTGTGTGGATGGTTTCTCTGTAGATTTTATGTACAGGAGAAGTTGGCTGTGGTCTGACAGGTGCGTTTGTGGGGTGACTATGAAGGCGCTAATATTTGCCGGGTCCATATCTGTAATGGCGTAGTCTACTACACTCCTTCCTACATGGGAGTCTAGTGTATATCTTCCCAGTGAGTCTCCCTTTGTACGTCCATTAAGAATATGAAGACCTAAACTTTTACATAAGTTCAGGAGCTTTTTGCCACTTTTGTTGACTGTACTGTCATAGCTGTTTCTCTCTGAGTGTTCTGAGTCGTGACTGTCATTCTCTGCCCCAAATATGTAGATGTTTCCGTCTGTGGTCAGAAAGTCTTTTTCTCTCCCTGTTCTTGCATTGAGGTCTCCAAAGATGAGAACTTTGCCCAGGACCTGATAATGGGTGGCTTCTTCTTGTAAGATCTCAAAGCTGTCTGGATTGAAGTAGGGGGACTCTGGCGGTGGTATATAGGTGGTGCAGAGGTAGACATCGGACTGAGAGGTGAGGATGGAGCTGCTGATTCTGATCCATATGTGGCTGCCTCCTCTCTTCACTGGTGTGATGTACTGGTGGAGCTCTTCTTTATACCAGATCAATATTCCTCCTGAGCAGCGGCCCTGTTTGATGTTTTTATTTTTAAGGGCAGGGACAGAGATTTCTCTGTATCCGATTGGCACCAGAGATTCGTTTTCAGCTCTGGTCCATGTTTCCAGGAGGATCTGAATGTCTATATTCTTCAGTCTTTGAATAAAGTCGGGGTCATTTGTTTTACATCCAAAGGCCGAGGTGCTCAGGCCTTGGATGTTCCAGCTGCTGATTGTGAATGAGGTCATTTTTTTTTTTTTTTCTATATACCTCATGTGTATATACCTTGTAATGAGTGCGGCTGTGTAAGACACTCTGGATTTACGACTGGTTTATAGGTATGTTAGATCCAGTCACATTAGTTTCCTGCACAATGTGCTGAGCAGGGTTCTAATCTCTTCCATATCTCTGCCCTGCATGTCTCTGTGTGGGGTTGATGGTCCCCTCCATGGTGGTCTCCTCCTCTGATGGCCCGATGTTGGGTGAAGGGCTTTGTTTCTGGCCTCCTGTGATGAAATTGGGGTTTCCTGTCTTTTTATTGTTGGGGGTCTTTCCATGGGATTTTGGTTGTTGTTGAGTCCAGGCATGGGGTCTCTGTTTAGTATAATGTCCTTCAGCTCTTTGGCCAGTAGGCTGACCCCTTGTTTGTTTAGGTGCTTGTCGTCGTAGAGGTGTTGGTGTTTTATGGAGGGGTGTTGTGCCAGGATCACGTCGGGCACAGCCTTGATTCTTGTGGTCAGGTCCGTGTTGATGTTCTGGGTAGTTTGGCTGGATACATCATTTCTTGGGAGCAGAGATGATAGAATTATTTTGCTGTCTGGGAATTTTAGTTTTGCCGTCTTTGCTAGTTGGGTCAGTTGTCCTGCGATCTGCTGGTGTTGGGCTGGCAGATTGTTTGTTCCTGTGTGTATAAAAATATGATTTGGGCTTGTGAACCGTGGGTTATTGATGACTGCCATCACCTGCTCAATAGTTGCACAGTGGATTTTTTTTGACCCTTTTTCCTGGAAATAGTCGCCATGTTTTCAGGTATTTCCCATTTGAGTCCATTATTAGGATGGTATCAAAACGTTGTGAGGTCACGGGTGGGGTACGTGGGTGAAGCTGGGGGTCTGTGCTGGAGATTTTGCTGGTGGCTAGTTCTCTTCTCTTTTCTGTTTCTCTGGTTTGTGGTTCACTTATGTTATTTTCAGGAGCATTCATATTGTTGGAGTTATTTGGTATCTCAGTGTTCTGGCCAGTGGAGGCCATTGTGTCTGTTCTGGTGTTAGTTACCATAGCTCCCTCCTGGCCAGTGGGGGCCATGTTGTCTTCACTCCTCTGTGTTTCTATGGCGTCCTCCTGTTTCAGGTGTCCCGGAGTCTTCAGCTCTGTTATCTCCTGTCTCAGTCGGGCATTTTCATGCTGCAGTTCACACATTTTGCTTCTTATTTCCTGCAGATGCATATTCACTGCTGCATATTCACACCTCAGTTTGCTTATCTCATTCATTACTTGGTCATTTGCATTTCTGTCACCAAGGTTTCTTTGAAGTTCTTCTTTAAATTGTACAAAGTCTCTTTCTAGTTGAGATAAACAGTCTCTGAGGGTCTCGGGTGAGGGGTGTGAAGTGTTGGGGGCTGCAGTTCTGTCTCTGGAGGTCTCTGTAGAGGTGATGGTGGCTGCTGGGGTTTGTTGTTCTTTGCAGTTTTGTGCCTGGAGTTTAATTTGAGAAAAGCTGTCTTCAAATTTCTGTAAGTTTTCCTCAGCCCCTTGTACCATGATTATGCCGTTATTGTACACGTTTATGGTCAGTGAGTTGGTCTCGTCTTCTTTTTGGTTTCTAATTCTGATCTGCTGGCCCTTATGATTGCCGTTCTTGGATATATACTTATATTGATTGCACAGAGCGGTGTGCCAGGCTAAGGGCTGGTCTGTGAAAAATAAATAATTGGTTTTCCTTTTATCTTCCTCTTTAGAGGTAAAATCAGGAAAGAGGGTCTCTGGCTCTTCTCTAATCTTTGCATGTTTAATGGCTTTTTGTGCATGAATGCTTTTCTGCCCTTCAGAGTATGTGATTTCCAGAGTGTGTGACCTCCTGGTGTCGGGTGTCTCCAGCTCTGCTCTCTGCCCAGTTACTTGTTCTACATTTATATTTTCCATTTTTATAATAATCCTTATTTATCAGAGATGTAATTACAGCACTGTCTGTAGGTTGTGGTATGGATGGAGGATGGTCCTACCTTTAGATGTGCAGATCTCTGGGTGTCAGATGTCAGTTTGGAGTCCTCCTGTTGTATGTGATCTGTCCTTCAACAGGTTTTTTCTTATGTCCTTTAAATCCTCTATTTCCTCTTTTTTCATAAAAATCTTTAGTCCAGCTCAGTCCAGCTCGCTTTCCTGTTCCACAGAGTCGAATTTTTCAAGGTTTTGTCTTACTGTTCGCTCATTACAAGGTATAAATGATGAAAAACTCAGGAGCTCATCTTCAATGCTGCTTACTCCTAGGAATGGTGGGCGGGATATAGTACTATACTATACTATATAGTATATATAGTACTATACTATACTAGGGACATATACTATACTATACTAGGAGCCTATACTTCACTATACTATACTAGGGACCTATACTATACTATACTATACTATACTATACTATACTAGGGGCCTATACTATACTATACTATACTAGGGACATATACTATACTATACTAGGAGCCTATACTTCACTATACTATACTAGGGACCTATACTATACTATACTATACTATACTAGGGGCCTATACTATACTATACTAGGGACATATACTATACTATACTAGGGACCTATACTATACTATACCATACTATACTAGGGACCTATACTATACTATACCATACTATACTAGGAGCCTATACTATACTATACTAGGGGCCTATACTATACTATACTATACTATGGGCCTATACTATACTAAACTATACTATACTAGGGACCTATACTATACTATACTGTACTATACTAGGGACCTATACTATACTATGGACCTATACTATACTATACTATACTAGGGACCTATACTATACTATACTATACTATACTAGGGACCTATACTATACTATACTATACTAGGGACCTATACTATACTATACTATACTATACTATACTAGGGACCTATACTATACTATACTATACTAGGGACCTATACTATACTATACTAGGGACCTATGCTATACTATACTATACTATACTAGGGACCTATACTATACTATACTATACTAGGGACCTATACTATACTATACTAGGGACCTATGCTATACTATACTATACTATACTAGGGACCAAATCAAATCAAATCAAATCAAATCAAATAAGCTTTATTGGCAGGACCAAATACAAATTAGTTTTGCCAAAGCAAGTGTACATTAGGGCCTGGGGCTGTGGGGATGGTGGGTGGGGATTGTAGGAAGGATGGATGGGGCACATCCAGGGTGGGGACTGTGGGGGCACTTCTAGGATGGGGGCTATGGAAGTCCATGGCTTATGATGGGGCATATCCACGGTGGGGACTGTGGTAACGGTGGATGGGGCATATCCAGGGTGGGGATTGGGGGGCCACATCTGGGATGGGGGGCTATGGAAGTCCATGGCTTATCATAGTTCTCTTTCTCGAAGTCTATGACATTCGCTCACATACCGCGCTGCTATCTCCACTGCGCTCTCTTCTTCCCCCAGCAGGATATATATTTTCTCTTCCTCCTTCATGGAGCTGAAATCCGGGAAGAGATGGGAGAGTCTCCTGAAGTGAGTGTCCCTCACTGCTGAGTACTTGGTGCAGTGTAGCAGGAAGTGGGTTTCATCCTCCAGGGCCTCCAGGTCACAGTGTTGGCACAGTCTGTCCTCCCTTGGCTTGTAGCTCTGCTTGTGTCGACCGGATTCGATGGCTAGACTGTGGGCACTGAGTCTATATCGGCTCAGGGTCCTGCGGTCTCTGGGGTCCGGGATTTTCTCCAGATACGGGGCCAGTCTGTAGTCTCTCTGTAGACTCTGGTACGTGGTCAGTTTCTGTGAGGTGTTGATGTCGGTCCTCCAGTCACTGACATACCTCTCCTGGCCCTCGTCTACCATCTTCCTGATTCTGGTTCTTGTCAGGCTGCTGTGATTGGTTATTTTGTCCAGTTGGGTTTGGGAGAGCTGTGCCAGGGGTCCTGGTTCATCTGGCCCACGTATATGTATCAGAGCTTTGTGGTGATGGGAGCTTGGATTGCTACTCTGTAGGTGAGCCTGAAATGATAGTGACCTCTTCAGAGCTGCTAGGTGTAGAGGGAATCTGCCCAGCTCAGCTCGACAGGCGCTGTTGGAGGTGCTTCGATGGACCTGGAGAAGGTGCTTACAGAATTCCAGGTGGAATATTTCTGTTGGGCTGGAATCCCACCTTGACCAATCTGGGTAAGTGTGAGGGCCCCAGACTTCGCTGCCATACAGGAGGATTGGGGACCTATACTATATTATACTAGGGACCTATACTATACTATACTAGGGACCTATACTATGCTGTACTATACTAGGGACCTATACTATACTATACTAGGGACCTATACTATACTATACTATACTAGGGGCCTATACTATACTATACTATACTATACTAGGAGCCTATACTATACTATACTAGGGACCTATACTATACTATACTAGGGGCCTATACTATACTATACTAGGAGCCTATACTATACTAGGGACCTATACTATACTATACTATACTATACTAGGGGCCTATACTATACTATACTATACTATACTAGGAGCCTATACTATACTATACTAGGGACCTATACTATACTATACTAGGGGCTTATACTATACTATACTAGGAGCCTATACTATACTATACTAGGGACCTATACTATACTATACTATACTATACTAGGGACCTATACTATACTATACTATACTATACTAGGGGCCTATACTATACTATACTATACTAGGGGCCTATACTATACTATACTATACTAGGAGCCTATACTATACTATACTAGGGACCTATACTATACTATACTATACTAGGGGCCTATACTATACTATACTAGGAGCCTATATTATACTATACTAGGGGCCTATACTATACTATACTATACTATACTAGGGGCCTATACTATGCTATACTAGGAGCCTATACTATACTATACTAGGGACCTATACTATACTATACTAGGAGCCTATACTATACTATACTAGGGACCTATACTATCCTATACTGTACTATACTAGGGGCCTATACTATACTATACTAGGGCCCTATACTATACTATACGAAGTGCCTATACTATATTATAATAGGGGCCTATACTATAATATACTAGGGGCCTATACTATAATATACTAGGGGCCTATACTACACTCCCTGACAGAAGTTCTGTCGCTTATGCATGTTATGTAAATAAAAGCTTATAACCTGACTTTAAATTCATCCATTGGTTTTATAAATTACTCTTTTGAAAGCTGAAACCCTCCCAAATTTAGTTTAGGTTATGGAAATAAAGTTGCTGCAAAGCCGAAATATTGATCATTTAATGAACACAGAAAGGTCAGATTTTGGCAAGACAAAAGTTTTGTTGCCCACAGAAAGTAATATGAAATTCAAACAAGTAATTAACTTCTAATACAAAGATATGTGGCATAACATTGGTGAATGAAGTTGTGGTGCTATTAGAGCCATATTTAATATTTTGTGTGACTTCCATGAGCTTGAAGGACGGCATCCATGCGGTTCAACAATGATTCATACAATTTATTGATGAAGTCATCAGGAATAGCGATGAGTGCAGTCTTACATGCCTCCCAGAGTTCATCTAGAGTCTTTGGTTTTGTCTTCCAAGCTTCCTCTTTCATCCTACCCCAAACATGCTCAATGATGTCCATGTCTGGTGATGGGGCGGGCCAGTCCTTGAGCACCTTGATCTTCTTTGCCAGGAGGAACTTTGTTGTAGAGATGGATGTAGGAGATGGAGCACCCTCCTGCTGCAGAATTTGACCCCTTTTATGATTGGGAATGTAAGAGGTAACTAATACTTCTTGATATTATAGGCTATTGATATTGCCTTCCACCTTGCAAATGTTTTGCACACCCCCATACTGAATATAACCCCAGACCATGATCTTTTCACCACCAAACTTAGCTGTTTCCTGGATCCATACGGGCTTCAGTAGGTCTCCTGCAGTATTTACGGCGGCTATGGTGTAATTTAACCGAAGATTCATCAGAGAAATCTACCTTAGTAGTGGTCTTAGACACCACTGCACTACAGAATGTGTGGGAGGGTGCGGGGGAAGAGGGGCAGGGACTCCACACACGGTACCTGCCCAGGAGGGCGGCAACATGAAGTCGGCTGTGAAGCCCGTCAACAACGTTCTTCCCGTCGACGAGAAGCAGCAAAAACACGGCAGGAGCGGTCACATGGCCACTCAGAGCCGGGCAGAGGGGCTGACAGCCGGGCAGGTAGGTAGCAGCTATCTATTTACCTGCCCCTGTGTATCCCAATAGTGAAATGACAAAAAAAAAAGGCAAAATAAGCTGCATAACCCCCTTTATGATCGGACAGTTTGGCCATGGTGTAAAATATTTTGTTGAGGTCTTTTGCAGCTTGACTCACTCCTTCTTGGTTTGGCTAGTTGTACAAGTGATGGATCATCTCCTGTATTTCGAGTCTGTTGGGAGCTCTTTATATTTTATTGCTGACGTCTTAAGGCTGCTTTATATGCAGCGACATCGCTAGCGATGTCGCTGGTGAAAGCACCTGCCTCCGTCGGTTGTGCGTCACGGGAAAATCGCTGCCCGTGGCGCACAACATCACTAGTACCCGGTTAGTACCCGTCACACGTACTTACCTGCCTAGCGACATCACTGTGACCGGCGAACCGCCTCCTTTCTAAGGGGGCGGTTCGTGTGGCGTCACAACGACGTCACACGGCAGCCGACCAATAGAAGCGGAGGCGCGGAGAGCAGCCGAAAGAAAGTGACGACCACCTTGTTGTCGGAGTACACAGGTAAGGTGTTCCTCGTTCCTGGGGTGTCACACATAGAGATGCGTGCTTCCTCAGGAACGATGAACAATCTGCGTCCTGCAACAGCAATGATATTTGGGATTAGAACGACGTGTCAACGATCAGGTGAGTAAGTTTGATCGTTAGCGGTCGTTCGTACGTGTCACACGCAACGACATCGCTAACGAGGCTGGATGTGCGTCACGAATTCCGTAACCCCGATGACATCTCGTTAGCAATGTTGTTGCGTGTAAAGCCCCCTTTAGACCATTTATAGGATGGAGATCGACTGAAGAGGCCACTCTACTGTGGCGTTTGTGTGGATGGTTTCTCTGTAGATTTCATGTACAGGAGGAGTTGGCTGTGGTCTGACAGGTGCGTTTGTGGGGTGACTATGAAGGTGACTACGATATTTGCCAGCTCCATATCTGTAATGGCGTAGTCTACTACACTCCTTCCTACATGGGAGTTTAGTGTGTATCTTCCCAGAGAGTCTCCTTTGCTGCGTCCAGTAAGAATATGAAGACCTAAACTTCTACATAAGTTCAGGAACTTTTTGCCACTTCTGTTGACTGTTCTGTCATAGCTGTTTCTCTCTGAGTTGTGACCTTCATTCTCTGCCCCAAATATGTAGATGTTTCCATCTGTGGTGAGAAAGTCTTTTTCTCTCCCTGTTCTTGCATTGAGGTCTCCAAAGATGAGAACTTTGCCCAGGACCTGATAGTGGGTGGCTTCTTCTTGTAAGATCTCAAAGCTATCGGACTGAAGTAGGGGGATTCTGGCGCTGGTATATAGGTGGTGCAGAGGTAGATGTCGCGGGCGGAGGAGGGGACGCTGCGCTCTCCCACTGCTCGGGTCCGGCTGCCGCTGCTGCTGCGGCCGCTGCTGCTCGGTGGCTCGAGCGATGGGCCGGATCCCGGGGACTCGAGCGGCACTCCTCGCCCGTGAGTGAAAGGGGATTGGTTTTTGGGATAGTTTATTGTCCATGACGCCACCCACGGTTGTGGTGATTGTGTGGACACCACCGCTGCTCTGTATCGGGATCCCGGGAGCGGTGACAGGGAGCAGCTGAGTTGTTAGTTCTCCCCTCCGTGGGTAGGGGTTGGTTGTCCCGGGGCCCAGTGATGAGTTGGGGAGTGAGGGATGGCGGGGCCGGTGCAGGGCTTGGTGGGGTGCAGGGACGCGGGGGCAGCGCTGTGCCTCACGGCACTGTGGTACTCACTCAGCCTGAGACGGGGACACAGTTCTCGGTAAAACACACGGCTGGAAAGACGGTTCCCACGGACGGCTGCTGTTGCTTTTCCCCAGTAGTTGACGGTGCACCTAAGATGATGTTGGTAGCGATGGGTTCCCACCGGTAACCCGCTCCCCGGCTTGGATATGGGCCGGAGGAGCCCCTCTTTGCCCGCAGGCGCTGGCCCTGAGAAACTGGTGCCCTGGCGGTGGCGGTGTCTCTCTCTAACGGTTGGACTGTTGTCTTCAATCGGGACTTGGTTGTTGGGAGACCCAGAGGTCCCCTTCACTGACGGATTTGGCAAATTCACGGTGACTCCTAGCCTTGCCGGGATCCAAAAGGCCCCTGCCAATGGTGCTGGCTTCTCTTCGTATACCGCTCCGGTACCGCCGGGCCACCACCCGTCCACGGTCCTTTCAGCAACCTCCGATCAGCCTCTCCTGCAGACGGTCACCGCCGTCTGCTAACCTTGCTGTTCTCAGTCCGGGGCACACACCCGGACCAACTTCAGGCTTCCTCAACTGTCGCTTTCTCCACTTTTACTCCTTTCTCTTCCTCATCTAAACTCTATCTCTCTCTAGTCCGACTTCAACTGCCTGGTTTTCCCGCCTCCAGGGCTGTGAACTCCTCGGTGGGTGGAGCCAACCGCCTGGCCCACCCCCTGGTGTGGACATCAGCCCCTGGAGGAAGGCAACAAGGATTTTTGGTTTAGCTTTGGTGTACCTATCTGGGGTGTAGGGTGTGGTGGTGTTGTTACCTGTGACCCCTAGCTTGCCCAGGGCGTCACATTCCCCCTTAGCAAAATGCAGACCGTCCGCGGGCTGCCCGTCCAACACCGGTTTTATTTTTCTGAAAAGATAAAAAAAAACACAATACAAATAAAATAACTTCATCCCACATCGGGAGGTGCTTTGCTTAAACGTTACTAAATGGTTTCAAACGGTTGCAGCTGCTGCTCTCTCCCACCCAAGTAACCTGGCCCTGATGCTGCCCCTAAGAAACAGTCAGCACCCCTTGACCCCAGTCCTGAACCAGTTACCCGAGCGGGATCTGTCCTTCCCCTCCAGAGGGTAGCCACCGGTTCCGGTGGTGGCTGGGCCCCAGCCTGCTCCACTGCGGGCCCTCCCTCCAACCTGCCTCTCCGGAGGCGGTAACGGTAGCTGCAACAAACAGCTTTTATTTACACGCCACTAATGTTTGTGGTTGCCCTGCAAGTTCTCGGGCCTGTTCATAGAGAGTTCCCTATGCAACTTTTTGAAGGGTCCCCACGGGGACAACGGTGCCGGCAACGACCGGTTTCAATCACATGGCTAATCAGGTCAATCTTCGGTTATTATTCTCATTTTCACAAACTTTCAACTTTTAAACATACACATACTTCCTCCCCCCTTTTAAAGAACGGTTTCCCTGTACCTAAGTGGGGGCCTACCTAGGTTGAGACGGGTGGACCTCCGGGGTCCGGTGTCAGTGGGGCTAGGCAGTGGGGCAGAGGGAACAATCAGTTCCTCCTCCCTGCTATCGTGTGGGGCAGGCGGAGGCATAGGGGAGCTGGGCACAGGTTCATCCCTGGGCACTGGCACTGGTTCTGGCTCACGGTTGACCGCCTCCATCACTTCTTCATCCACAGGTTGTGGGAACAGTATCACTGGAAGAATCACCGCGCCGTTCTGTGTAGGCCAGTCTGCTGGGAAGTCACCCATCACAGTGTGGATCACCTCTTTTGCCTTCTCTGCTGGTGGAGGAACCGGTACTTCAGCCGTTGCCCTCAATGCTGGTGGGCACCTTTTCAGATGGTCCCGGGAAACCGTGGCCAAAGTGCCCCCTTGGTCACGACTGATCTGGTAGGCCTTCCCATCTTTCCATCCTGTGGGCTGTATGACGTATGGGGTTTGTTCCCATTGATCATCCAGCTTGTGGGTCTTCCTCTTCCGCTTTAACACCACATCTCCAGGCTGGAAAGGGCCAGCAGACGCCTTCTGGTTGAAGCGCCGCTCCTGTTGTTCTCGACTCCGACTTAAAATTCTTCTCCACATACTCCTGAATCTGTCGGTACTGCACCCTCCGCCGGGTGTCCCATTCAGCCGTCGAGGGGAGTGTCTCTGGGGCTTCCAGTCCCATTTCCAGGTCCACCGGCAGTCGGCCGGGACGAGCCCTCATCAGATATGCTGGGGTGCACTTCGTTGAGCTGGACGGGATATTGTTGTACATATCGACCAAGTCAGGCAGCTTCTCCGGCCACAGGTTCCGCTCTTCCAGCGGCAACGTCTTGAGGAGGCCAAGGACCAAATGGTTCATCTTCTCACACATACCGTTGGTCTGGGCATGGTAAGGCGTGGTCCGGATCTTCTTGCAGCCGTACAGCTGACAGAACTCATGGAACACCTCCGCTTCAAAGGCTGGGCCTTGGTCAGTAAGCACCTTCTCAGGGTATCCATGGGGTCGACAGAAGTAAGCTTGGAACGCTCTAGCGGCGGTACGGCCGGTTAGGTCTTTGACCGGGACAACCACCATGAACCGGGAGTAATGATCTACTATGGTCAGAGCGTAAGTGTACCCACTTCGGCTGGGGGTGAGCTTTACATGGTCCAAGGCGACCAGCTCCAGCGGCTGATGTGTAATGATCGGGTGTAGGGGCGCCTTCTGGCTAGCTTTGTCCTTCCTCCTCAGCGTACAAGGACCGCACTCTCGACACCAGGCCTCCACAGACTCCTGCATCCCACTTAAATAGAACCGCTCTCTCAACAGCATCTCCAGTTTCTTCCATCCGAAGTGTCCGACACCATCATGGTATGCCTGCAGAACAGTGGGCACATCAGCTTGGAGAATAACCAACTGGCGGATCTTCTCATGAGTCTTCGGGTTGATCAGCTCATGGTACAACTTCCCTTGATGTAGATACAGCCGGGTCCGTTCCTTCCACAAGCGTTGGGCTTCAGCTGGGGCGGCAGGGTCCATCCCAGCAGCGCCTTGCTCCACCAGGGTCTTGACTAGGCGGACAGCGGGCGCCTGGTTTTGAGCTTCCTGCCACTCCTGACTGGGCAGTGGATCCAGGTTCACCCATTGTTGGTGGACATGTACCCTCTCAGTTGGTGACTGGTGAAATGCAGGCAACTTGATCTCCTCGAGGTCGTCATCGTCGCACCCTCCTTCTGACAAGTGGCGCATCCGAGATAGTGCATCAGCATTAATGTTGACACGACCGGCCCTGTATTTGATTGTGAAGTCATAGTTGGCTAGCCTGGCCACCCACCGCTGTTCCAACGCGCCCAACTTGGCCGTGTCCAGGTGAGTCAACGGATTGTTATCCGTGAAAGCGGTGAATTTTGCTGCGGCCAAGTAGTGGCGGAACCGCTCGGTGATAGCCCATACCAGTGCCAGCAGCTCGAGCTTGAAGGAGCTGTAGTTCTCAGGGTTCCTTTCAGTCGGCCGGAGCTTTCGGCTAGCATAAGCAATTACTTTTTCCTTCCCGTCCTGGACCTGGGATAGGACTGCCCCAAAACCCACATTGCTGGCATCTGTGTAGAGGATGAACGGGCAGCCGTAGTCAGGGTACGCTAGGACCTCCTCTCCGGTCAAGGCCGCTTTCAGCTGGCGGAGGGATTCCTCATGCCTTTCTTCCCACACCAGTGGGGCTCCGATGGGTCTACCACCTTTGGTCTGTCCCACGAGGAGGTCTTGCATGGGGGCAGCCATCTTCGTGTACCCCTTGATGAAGCGTCGGTAGTACCCCACCAGACCCAGAAACTGCCTTACTTCTCTCACTGTGGTTGGTCTCGGCCAGTCTTGGATGGCAGTAAGCTTCTCGGGGTCGGGAGCGACACCTTCTGCACTCACTACATGCCCCAGGTACTGCACTCTGGGTTTCAGTAGATGACACTTAGAGGGCTTCAACTTCATCCCGTATTTGGCAAGGGACGCGAACACCTCGGCCAGGTGCTCCAGGTGGGCTTCATATGTCTGGGAGTACACAATCACATCATCTAGGTATAACAGGACGGTCTCAAAGTTTAGATGTCCCAGACAGCACTCCATCAGCCGTTGGAAGGTTCCAGGGGCGTTGCATAGCCCGAACGGAATACTATTGAATTCACAGAGCCCCATTGGGTTGGTGAAGGCGGTTTTCTCCCGGTCCTCCAGTGCCACTGCCACCTGCCAGTACCCACTGGTGAGGTCGAGGGTAGAGAAGTAATTCGCAGTTCTCAGTGCGGCCAAAGACTCTTCAATACGGGGCAGTGGGTAAGCATCTTTATGCGTTATCTGGTTAATCTTCCGGTAGTCCACACACATTCGCATGGTGCCATCCTTCTTCTTGACCAGTACCAACGGGGCGGCCCAGGGACTACAGCTGTCCCGAATCACCCCTGCCTCTTTCATGTTCCTCAACATATCTTTGGCACATTGGTAATGCGCAGGGGAAATAGGCCTGTACCTCTCTTTGATAGGGGGGTGCTCACTGGTGGGGATGTGGTGTTGGACCCCTTTGATCTGCCCAAAGTCTAGTGGATGTTTGCTGAAAACTTGCTCATACTCCCGCACCACCCTGTATACCCCTGCTTTGTGATGTGTAGGGGTATCGTCAGTGCCCACGTGTAGCTGTTGGTGCCACTTATTTAACTCCCCTTGGGGCGGGGGAGTACTGGTAGTAGGTGGGGAAACTGGGGGAGCTGCCTCGTGGATGGTGTGGGGATCCAGGGTGAGCAACTTGGCAAGGGTGGCATACCGGGGAAGCCTGACTTCTTCCTCCCCACAGTTCAGTACCCTCACGGGCACTCTCCCCTTCTTTACATCTACCACCCCTCGGGCGGCCATTACAGTGGGCCAGTGCTCGGAGGGCATGGGCTCCATCATGGCAGGGTAGTCACGCCCCTGAGGCCCTACTGCTGCTCTACACCAAATCATCATCTCACTCCTAGGGGGCACAATCAACGGAGCAACATCCATCACTCTCACCCCACCAATCTCTCCTCCTGTTGAGTTTACATGCTGGCGGTACATCAAGGCTCGGATCTCACGCTGCACAGCTCTCTGTCGGCTCCCTGCCGCCGTGGCGGCCAGCTGCTGCAGGAGGGCCAACACATCACCCATACAGTGCTCCATCACATTGGTTCCTAGCACTATCTTTGGGTTATGATCACTGGGTTCATTCATGATCACAATCATACCCTGGTGTTGCAGTTCAGCTCGCCCTACTGTCATAGCCACTTGTTTATACCCCACTTGGGTCAATGGGAGTCCATTAGCAGCAATCAGTGTTATACTAGTATCTGGGGGAGCCAGCTCGTCTGTCCCCCAATACCGCTGGTATAATGTGTATGGTATGGTGGTTACCTGTGATCCAGTGTCCAAGAGAGCCATCACTGGGATGCCGTCCACAGCCACGGGGATGATAGGCCTGGCCCCGATATACCGGTCTCGCCAGTCTGGGGGGCCACGGGGTTCTACTCCTAAGGATTGGCCCGTGGCCCCAGGGGTTGCTCGTTTAACGGGCACTGTCGGAAGTAATGGCCAGGCTTGCTGCACTTGTAGCAGGTTGGAGGTCTGTTCCGCGAGTTGTTAGCACTTCTCCGCTGCATCCAGGGAACATCCTCAGGGCTGTCGGCGAGCTGTATCTTGGTTGGAGGCTGGGATCTGGTCAGAGGTTGGAGTGCAGCGAGAATCTTGGCGAGGTCTCCGTCCATGCGGCGGACCTGGGCAGCCAGTTCTTCCATCGTGCTGATTGGAGCTGTAGGTACTGGAGAGGCTGGTAGGGCAGGGGCCACCACGACGGGGGCCATCTCAATGGGCCACGGGGCGGGCTCCAAGATTTCTGAAGCTGGGGGCTGCAGTGCCTTAATAGCCCGTTCCTTTAACACAGCAAAGTCCACATCAGGGTGTTCCAGGGCCCACAGCCGGAGTTGTTTGCGATCCTCAGAGGACCTCATCCCCTGCACAAATTGCTCTACTAACATCTTGTTGCTATCCGCCTCATTAATAGAGTTCACCCGCTTCAGCGTGCGGAGGGCGGTCTGCAGACGTAGAGCATAGTCCCGAATGCTATCCCCAGCTCGTTGCCGGCACTGGTAAAACTGCATCCTCAGCTCAGCTTCGGTCCGGGTCTCAAAGGCAGTCTGTAACTTCTCAAAGATGGTGGCTACAGAGAACCGGTCCCCCTCGGCCCAGGTCTCCGCCTCCTGCTCAGCCACGCCGGTTAGCTGGCCCAGCACTACCGCTGCGCGTTGCTTATCAGTCAGGGGGTACAATTCCAGAAGCGGATTAAGCTTTTTCCGGAAGACCTGTAAAGCATCAGGTTTGCCATCATACTGCGGTAGCCAGGTAGCTCCGGGCGCATAGGGCAAGGAGAATGGCATCACCTGAGCAAGAGTGGGGGCTGCGGCACCTCCTGCCAGCACGGCCGGGACCTGGGCAGACCCATTCCCATCCACGGGTGCCACTGCAGCTGCGACCACCGCTCCTCCAGCGGCTCCGTCGGGCGCAGACATCTTGTTTCCGTCCCCCTTAGCCTCTTTCCGGCCCCTACTCTATCGGAGCGGGGTTTTGGCCTTCGCGCCTCCACTACTTGAGAAGACGCTCGAGCGGGAACTTATCGCGCCAAAGATGGCAGCTTCTGAAATTTTTCGGCCGGACACCTCCAGCGGTAACAAGGCGCACTTCTACCCAACGGCAGAGCGGTAAGATCCTGTTCGTGACGCCAAGTTGTCGCGGGTGGAGGAGGGGACGCTGCGCTCTCCCACTGCTCGGGTCCGGCTCCCGCTGCTGCCGCGGCCTGCTGCTGCTCGGTGGCTCGAGCGATGGGCCGGATCCCGGGGATTGGTTTTTGGGATAGTTTATTGTCCGTGACGCCACCCACGGTTGTGGTGATTGTGTGGACACCACCGCTGCTCTGTATGGGGATCCCGGGAGCGGTGACAGGGAGCAGCTGAGTTGTTAGTTCTCCCCTCCGTGGGTAGGGGTTGGTTGTCCCGGGGCCCAGTGATTAGTTGGGGAGTGAGGGATGGCGGGGCCGGTGCAGGGCTTGGTGGGGTGCAGGGACGCGGGGGCAGCGCTGTGCCTCACGGCACTGTGGTACTCACTCAGCCTGAGACAGGGACACAGTTCTCGGTAAAACACACGGCTGGAAAGACGGTTCCCACGGACGGCTGCTGTTGCTTTTCCCCAGTAGTTGACGGTGACTGTCCCTTTTCCTGCACCTAAGATGATGTTGGTAGCGATGGGTTCCCACCGGTAACCCGCTCCCCGGCTTGAATATGGGCCGGAGGAGCCCCTCTTTGCCCGCAGGCGCTGGCCCTGAGAAACTGGTGTCCTGGCGGTGGCGGTGTCTCTCTCTAACGGTTGGACTGTTGCCTTCAATCGGGACTTGGTTGTTGGGAGACCCAGAGGTCCCCTTCACTGACGGATTTGGCAAATTCATGGCGACTCCTAGCCTTGCCGGGATCCGAAAGGCCAGTGCCAATGGTGCTGGCTTCTCTTCGTATACCACTCCGGTACCGCCGGGCCACCACCCGTCCACGGTCCTTTCGGCAACCTCCGATCAGCCTCTCCTGCAGACGGTCACCGCCGTCTGCTAACCTTGCTGTTCTCAGTCCGGGGCACACACCCGGACCAACTTCAGGCTTCCTCAACTGTCGCTTTCTCTTCCACTTTTACTCCTTTCTCTTCCTCCTCTAAACTCTATCTCTCTCTAGTCCGACTTCAACTGCCTGGTTTTCCCGCCTCCAGGGCTGTGAACTCCTCGGTGGGCGGAGCCAACCGCCTGGCCCACCCCCTGGTGTGGACATCAGCCCCTGGAGGAAGGCAACAAGGATTTTTGGTTTAGCTTTGGTGTACCTATCTGGGGTGTAGGGTGTGGTGGTGTTGTTACCTGTGACCCCTGGCTTGCCCAGGGCGTCACATTGACATCGGACTGAGAGGTGAGGATGGAGCTGCTGATTCTAAACCATATGTGCCTGCCTCTTCTCTTCACCGGTTTGATGTACTGGTGGAGCTCTTCTGATGGAGCTTATACTATGCAAGGGGTATGAGTATTGCTATGGCCACCAGATCTCGATCAAATGTGGGATGTGCTGGAAAAACAATTCCGATCCATGGCGGCTGCACCAAGCAACATACAAATTCTGCTGGTAACATCTTGGTGCCAAATACTACAGGACACCTTGCGAGGTCTTGTGGATTCCATCCAATGATAGTCACAGATACGGCTTCAGGGAACTACAGGTGCATCTCAATAAATTAGAATATCATCAAAAAGTTTTTAATTTATTTCAGTAACTTAATACAAAAAGTGAAACGCATATATTACATAGAGTCATTACACACAGAGGGATCTATTCCTATATATTATATAGAGTCATTACACACAGAGGGATCTATTCCTATATATTATATAGAGTCATTACACACAGAGGGATCTATTCCTATATATTATATAGTCATTACACACAGGGATCTATTCCTATATATTACATAGAGTCATTACACACAGAGTGATCTATTCCTATATATTACATAGAGTCATTACACACAGAGGGATCTATTCCTATATATTATATAGAGTCATTACACACAGAGGGATCTATTCCTATATATTATATAGAGTCATTTCACACAGAGGGATCTATTTCTACATATTATATAGAGTCATTATATACAGAGGGATCTATTCCTATATATTATATAGAGTCATTACACACAGAGGGATCTATTCCTATATATTATATAGAGTCATTACACACAGAGAGATCTATTCCTATATAGTATATAGAGTCATTACACACAGAGGGATCTATTATTACATATTATATAGAGTCATTACATATAGAGGGATCTATTCCTATATATTATATAGAGTCATTACACACAGAGGGATCTATTCCTATATATTATATAGAGTCATTACACACAGAGGGATCTATTCCTATATATTATATAGAGTCATTACACACAGAGGGATCTATTCCTATATATTATATAGAGTCATTACACACAGAGGGATCTATTTCTACATATTATATAGAGTCATTATATACAGAGGGATCTATTCCTATATATTATATAGAGTCATTACACACAGAGGGATCTATTCCTATATATTATATAGAGTCATTACACACAGAGGGATCTATTCCTATATATTATATAGAGTCATTACACACAGAGGGATCTATTATTACATATTATATAGAGTCATTATATACAGAGGGATCTATTCCTATATATTATATAGAGTCATTACACAGAGAGGGATCAATTCCTATATATTATATAGAGTCATTACACACAGAGGGATCTATTTCTATATATTATATAGTCATTACACACAAAGGGATCTATTCCTATATATTATATGGAGTCATTACACACAGAGAGATCTATTCCTATATATTATATTGTCACGCTCCCCGGTGCCCGTGCCACGCTCCCCGGTTCTCCTGCCACGCTCCCCGGCTCACCTGCCACGCTCCCCGGCTCCTCTGCCACGCTCCCCGGCTCCTCTGCCACGCTCCCCAGCTCCCGGACCTCGCTTCCCCGCTCCCGTGCCACGCTCCCCGGTCCCCCGCTCCTCAGCCTCCATGCTCCCTCACCTGCGTCCTCCAGGCAACCCGGTCCCTGGTCCCGGCGCCCGTCTGCTGTCCTGAGCCGGCCCGGCACTCCTGCCTCCTGCACACCGCATCCTGCTCTGGCTTCTGGCACCCGGGCCTCGCGCATGCGCATTAGGGCGCGCGCGCGGTCATTGACCTTTTCTTAAAGGGCCAGCGTCTTCCAACAGGATATTGAAGATGCAGGTACAGGGTATATAGAGGGTTCCTTTCCAAGTGGGCGGGGCCTGTTCTTCGTGTTTGCTAAGCTAGGAGTCAGGTCTCCCTGTGCTTTGTCCCGTACCTACCTATCTCTCTTGTAGAGCCGCTCCTGTCTCGCCAACCGGTCCTGACGGTTCCAGAACTACTAACGGTGACTGTCCGCCATCTTCTCAGTCCCTACCGTCTCCGATCCCTGGATCCGTGTGGTGACCGACCTTCCCGCTCCGCTGGTTCCGGACTCTGCCTGACATCTTCTCAGCCTCCGAACCTGAGCTCCGTCACCCGGACTACCTTCAGAGACTCCGTGGTCCCAGGGACTTCTACACCCACTCTTCTGTACGGACTGTCCTGCTACCCGTAGTGCTCCGGCTACCGGGCACCTTGCCCTCGGTGGGGTGCTCAGTCTAGTGGATCCACCTCCTGGGCCTACCCGTCATCCTGGTCCTAACATATATAGAGTCATTACACACAGAGGGATCTATTTCTACATATTATATAGAGTCATTATATACAGAGGGATCTATTCCTATATATTATATAGAGTCATTACACACAGAGGGATCTATTCCAATATATTATATAGAGTCATTACACACAGAGGGATCTATTCCTATATATTATATAGAGTCATTAGACACAGAGGGATCTATTCCTACATATTATATAGAGTCATTACACACAGAGGGCTCTATTTCAAGTGTTTATTTCTGTTAATGTTGATGATTATCACTTACAGCCAATGAAAACCCAAAATTCATTATCTCAGAAAATTAGAAAAATTACCACAAAACACCTGCAAAGGCTTCCTAAGCATTTAAAATGGTCCCTTAGTCTGGTTCAGTAGCCTACACAATCATGGGGAAGACTTCTGAATTGACAGAGGTCCAGAAGGCAGTCATTGACACACTCCACAAGGATGGTAAGCCACAAAAGGTCATTGCTACAGTAGCTGGCTGTCCACACAGTGCTGTATCCAAGCATATTAATGGACAGTTGAAGGAAAAAGTGTGGCTGAAAAAGGTGCACAAGCAACCGGGATAACCGCAGCCTTCATAGGATTGTTAAGAAAAGGCCATTCAAAACTATAGGGTAGATTCACAAGGAGTGGACGCTGCTGGAGTCAGTGCTTCAAGAGCCACACACAGACGTATCCAGGACATGGGCTACAAGTGTCACATTCCTTGTATCACCACTCATGACCAATAGACAACACCAGAAGCGTCTTACCTGGGCCAAGGAGAAAAGATCTGGACTATTGCTCAGTGCTCCAAGGTGTTGTTTTCAGATAAAAGTAAATTTTGCACTTCATGCTTCAATTTTTCGACAAACTTTTTGGAGATGGAAATGTCATTTTCCAGCAGGACTTTGCCCCTGTCCACACTGCCAAAAGTACTAATAACTGGTTTACTAACCACAGTATCACTGTGCTTGATTATCCAGAAAACTCGCCTGACCTAAACCCCATAGAGAATCTGAGAGACACCAGAGACAACAATGCAGACGAGCTGAAGGCGGCTATCAAAGGAACCCGGGCTTCCATAACACCTCAGCAGTGCCACAGGCTGATTGATGCAAGAATTCATGCAAAAAGAACCCGACCAAGTATTGAGGCATTTACTGTACAGACTTTTCAGTAGGCGCCGATTCTGAGTTTTATATAATTTTTTTTTCAGTTGGGTCTTATATAATATTATAATTTTCTGAGATAATGACTTTTGGGTTCTCATTAGCTGTAAGTCATAATCATCAACATTAACAGAAAAAACACATGAACTAGATCCCTCTGTGTGTAATGACTCTATATAATATATAGGAATAGATCCCTCTGTGTGTAATGACTCTATATAATATATAGGAATAGATCCCTCTGTGTGTAATGACTCTATATAATATATAGGAATAGATCCCTCTGTGTGTAATGACTCTATATAATATATAGGAATAGATCCCTCTGTGTGTAAGGACTGTATATAATATATAGGAATAGATCCCTCTGTGTGTAATGACTATATAATATATAGGAATAGATCCCTCTGTGTGTAATGACTCTATATAATATATAGGAATAGATCCCTCTGTGTGTAATGACTCTATATAATATATAGGAATAGATCCCTCTGTGTGTAATGACTCTATATAATATATAAGAATAGATCCCTCTGTGTGTAATGACTCTAAATAATATATAGGAATAGATCACTCTGTGTGTAATGACTCTATATAATATGTAGGAATAGATCCCTCTGTGTGTAATGACTCTATATAATTTGTAGGGATAGATCCCTCTGTGTGTAATGACTCTATTTAATATGTAGGAATAGATCCCTCTGTGTGTAATGAGTCTATATAATATATAGGAATAGATCACTCTGTGTGTAATGACTCTATATAATATGTAGGAATAGATCCCTGTGTGTAATGACTCTATATAATATATAGGAATAGATCCCTCTGTGTGTAAGTAATGACTCTATATAATATGTAAGAATAGATCCCTCTGTGTGTAATGACTCTATATAATATGTAGGAATAGATCACTCTGTGTGTAATGAGTCTATATAATATATAGGAATAGATGACTCTGTGTGTAATGACTCTATATAATATATAGGAATAGATCCCTCTGTGTGTAATGACTCTATATAATATGTAGGAATAGATCCCTCTGTGATTAATGACTCTATATAATATATAGGAATAGATCCCTCTGTGTGTAATGACTCTATATAATATGTAGGAATAGATCCCTCTGTGTGTAATGACTCTATATAATATATAGGAATAGATCCCTCTGTGTGTAATGACTCTATATAATATATAGGAATGGATCCCTCTGTGTGTAATGACTTTATATAATATATAGGAATAGATCCCTCTGTGTGTAATGACTATATAATATGTAGGAATAGATGACTCTGTGTGTAATGAGTCTATATAATATATAGGAATAGATCCCTCTGTGTGTAATGACTATATAATATGTAGGAATAGATCCCTCTGTGTGTAATGAGTCTATATAATATATAGGAATAGATCCCTCTGTGTGTAATGACTCTATATAATATGATATGAAATGCGTTTCCCTTTTTGTATTGAATTACTGAAATTAAGTTTTTCATGATATTCTAATTCATTGAGATGCACCTGTATACAATATTATCGGGAGGTAATATTATGGCTGATTTCTGTGCATACACTGAAGGGCTCTTAACCACTGAGCCACCCTCCTCTACTCTAAAAAACCGAAAGTGTAAGTGTAGAAATATGGGTGACATGGGTGACACTTGTGACATGTCGGCTCAACGCAAGCACAAGAAGCGGGCGCAGCTCTCTCCTGTGGCTTGTAATATGGAAATATATTTCCGTATTGGGGAATCGCCTGCCCCAAATGGAATGACAGGGCGAGGTATCGGAGATTCATAGCAGGGCATGAGCAGGCTGTGACAAGCGCTGACACTTGTAAGTGGATTAGCTGTGGAATGTGTGCGGCACTAGAAATGTCAGGACGGGGATCTGCTCCACGTGAGCGAAAGCGTTAAAAAAAGACCTGCAAATACTGCACAGCGACGCAGTGCCAAAACCACGGGCGGTGCATGGGTGGAGGTGTCACTCCGCAAAAATGAAAGTATTCCACTCACTTTGGTTTACAGCTAGAAATATCAACTTATATAAAGTGCAGTCACTGTGTACATACATTACATTACTGATCCTGTACTGATCCTGAGTTACATCCTGTATTATACGCCAGAGCTGCACTCACTATTCTGCTGGTGCAGTCACTGTGTACATACATTACATTACTGATCCTGAGTTACCTCCTGTATTATACTCCAGAGCTGCACTCACTATTCTGCTGGAGCAGTCACTGTGTACATACATTACATTACTGATCCTGAGTTACACCCTGTATTATACTCCAGAGCTGCACTCACTATTCTGCTGGTGCAGTCCCTGTGTACATATATTACATTACTGATCCTGAGTTACCTCCTGTATTATACTCCAGAGCTGCACTCACTATTCTGCTGGAGCAGTCACTGTGTACATACATTACATTACTGATCCTGAGTTACCTCCTGTATTATACTCCAGAGCTGCACTCACTATTCTGCTGGAGCAGTCACTGTGTACATACATTACATTACTGATCCTGAGTTACCTCCTGTATTATACTCCAGAGCTGCACTCACTATTCTGCTGGTGCAGTCACTGTGTACATACATTACATTACTGATCCTGAGTTACACCCTGTATTATACTCCAGAGCTGCGCTCACTATTCTGCTGGTGCAGTCACTGTGTACATACATTACATTACTGATCCTGAGTTACCTCCTGTATTATACTCCAGAGCTGCACTCACTATTCTGCTGGAGTCACTGTGTACATACATTACATTACTGATCTTGTACTGATCCTGAGTTACATCCTGTATTATATGTACCCCAGAGCTGCACTCACTATTCTGCTGCAGTCACTGTGTACATACAGTACATTACATTACTGTTCCTGAGTTACACCCTGTATTATACCCCAGAGCTGCGCTCACTATTCTGCTGGTGCAGTCACTGTGTACATACATTACATTACTGATCCTGAGTTACATCCTGTATTATATATACCCCAGAGCTGCACTCACTATTCTGCTGGAGTCACTGTGTATATACATTACATTACTGATCCTGAGTTACATCCTGTATTATACTCCAGAGCTGCACTCACTATTCTGCTGGTGCAGTCATTGTATACATATATTACATTACTGATCCTGTACTGATCCTGAGTTACATCCTGCATTATACTCCAGAGCTGCACTCACTATTCTGCTGGTGCAGTCAGTGGGCACCTCTGCATGGCATGTGGAAGACGGTGCTCTAGCCAGTAGAGACCAAACTAGAACTTTTCGGTTAAATACAAAGTGCTATGTCAGGTGGAAAGCTAACACTGCACATCACCCTGAAAACACCATCCCCATTGTCACACATGGTGGAGGCAGCATCCTGCTGTGAGGAGACAGGGCAAGGAATTTGGTCAGAATTGATGTGAAGTTGGATGCAGCTATATACTGTTCAATCCTGGAGGAAAACCTGTTAGAGGCTGTAAAAGACTTGTGACTGGGGTGTTGTCACACAGTGTGTTGCTCTAAACTCACCGAGTGTCATGGCGGCATCAGACGCTGTGCAGACCACAGACTCTGATGCTTCTCACTATACTTTCTCTGGTGCTTCTGAGTTGCAGGCTCGGGCGTTGACCAGCTGTGTGCTCATTAGTGATCGGACTAGCAGTTGTTAATGTCTACTAAGCTGCTGATTACCTTTTGGATCACATGTTGTGGGAGACCTATCACAGGTACTCCCTGCCTTTTTAAGATGGAGGAATTTGTTTTCCCATGCCGACTATAGCTTTCCGCAACACCTATCCGTTTACTGTTGTTATTTCCTCCCTGCTTCAGTTTTCCTCCTTATCACTTGTTGTCTGATTACTCTGTGTGAGCGTGGTGTGTGAGAGAGTTTGTCTATCACTGTTGGTGTTTACACTCTTCTGTCCAGACCACCTCCCCGGGGTAGGAAGGGAGGAGATACTAGATCAGGGCTGGTCAGGAGCAGGGGTTGGAAGGCGTCCCAGACATTGTCACCTTCAAACGTATCTCTGGATCAGGGATAGCTAGGGTGCCGCTAGCCTGAGGGCCGATTTAGGAGCCCCGGTCCCCTGCTACCCCATGACAGGTGTAAGTTCACCATTCAACGATCCTAAACATCCTGCCACAGCTACAATAGAGGGTTTAGATCAGAGCATATTCTACATGGTGTCATCTTCAGGACCACGCCCAGTTGGCAAATAAGAGTAGATTTCTACTGTATATAAGAAAACCATATCTCAACAATTGAGAGGGCAGAAACAAGAGAATAACAACCTCAGATTCAGGCGAGTTGCGGCATTTACACTAAGTAAAACAATTGCATATTTATGACAAGTAACAGGGGGTCATAAAGGGTAACTCCGGCACTCAAGAGACAACAAAGGGTCAAATAGAATTTAGATTTTTTAATTTTTGATTTGTTGCAAAAAGGGATGCACCTCAACCTATGCAAAACGACGTTTCGGCTCCTAGGAAACCTTCATCAGGGTTCTGTATATAAAACGTTGAGGGTTTAGGTGAAAAAAATCTGCAATATCAGACGGTACTCATGGCGTCTGCGGTATAGGTAAGGTGCCCGAGAATGCGGAGACAAATCATATGTCAGGTTAGAGGGGGGAGGATGCAGAGGATAGAGGAGCAGTGCGCCTTCAGTGAGTCCTCCGGTGTGTTATGGACAAAGTCCCAGGCAGTGGTGGCAGTGATATCACTTTGTCCATAAAACACTGGTGGACTCACTGAAGGCGCACTGCTCCTCTATCCTCTGCATCCTCCCCCCTCTAAGGATACTTTCACACTTGCGTTGGACAAGTTCCGTAGGCCTGTGTCGCGGGCGGAGGAGGGGACGCCGCGCTCTCCCACTGCTCGGGTCCGGCTGCCGCTGCGGCTGCTGCGGCCTGCTGCTGCTGCTCGGTGGCTCGAGCGATGGGCCGGATCCCGGGGACTCGAGCGGCGCTCCTCGCCCGTGAGTGAAAGGGGATTGGGTTTTGGGATAGTTTATTGTCCGTGACGCCACCCACGGTTGTGGTGATTGTATGGACACCACCGTTGCTCTGTCCGGGGAGCCCGGGAGTGATGGTATGGAGCAGCCAGTTGTTGGTTTGCCCCCTCACGTGGGTAGGGGTTTTGGTGGTCCCGGGGCCCAGTGATGGGGTTGGTATAGTGAACAGGCGGGTATGGGGCCTGTGGAGGTGCAGGGGCGCAGGGACAGCGCTGTGCCGCACGGCACGGAGGTACTCACTCAGCCAGTAAACACGACACAGTTCTCGGTAAACAAACGGCTGGTTGGACGGGTCCCTCGGACGGTTACGGTGCTGATGTTCCCTGCAGTTAGCGGTGATGGTCTCTTCCCTGCACCTATGTAAAGTCTTTTTGGTAGCGATGGGTTCCCACCGGTTACCCGCTCCCCGACCTGGACATGAGCCGGAGGAGCCCCTCTCTTGCCCGCAGGCGCTGGCCCTGGGAAACTGGTGCCTTGGCGGTGGCGGTGTCTCCCCTTAACGGTCGGATTGTTGCCTTCAATCGGGACTTGGTTGTTAGGAGACAAAGGTCCCCTTCACTGACGGATTTGGCAAATTATGGCGACGCCTAGCCTTGCCGGGATCCGAAAGGCCCCTGCCCTGGTGCTGACTGTTCTTCGTATACCGCTCCAGTACCGCCGGGTCACCACCCGTCCGCGGTCCTTCCAGCAATCTCCAAACAGTCCCCCTGCAGACTATCACCGCCGTTTGCTGACCTTGCTGTCTCAGTCCGGGGCACACACCCGGACCAACTTCAGGCTTTACTACTGTCACTTTTCTGTCACTGTCCTCCTTTACCACTTCCTTCTACTTCACCCTCCCCAGCTGTTCTGCCTGGTTTTCCCGCCTCCAGGGCTATGAACTCCTCGGTGGGTGGAGCCAACCGCCTGGCCCACCCCCTGGTGTGGACATCAGCCCCTGGAGGAAGGCAACAAGGATTTTGGTTAGCCTAGGTGTACCTGCCGGGAATGTGGGGTGCATGTGATGTTGTGACCTGTGACCCCTGGCTTGCCCAGGGCGTCACACCTGCGTTGTGTGACGGATGCTACGGATCGTAAAAAACAACGGAAAGCTTTTTTTTCTTTTTTTTTTTTTCTTCTTTACAGTTTTACCGGCAGCAGACTATTGTGAACGATCAGCTGAGCGCTCTCACATGCCGGCGGCCGGTCGCTCAGCTGAGTGCTCTCACATGCCAGTGGCCGGGCATGCCGGCGGCCGGTCGCTCAGCTGAGCACTCTCACATGCCGGCAGCCAGGCACTCAGCTGAGCATTCTCACATGCCAGTGGCCGGGCATGCCGGCAGCCGGTCGCTCAACTGAGCACTCTCACATGCCGGCGGGCGGGCACTCAGCTGAACGCTCTCACATGCTGGCAGCCAGGCTCTCAGCTGGGCGCTCTCATGTGCCGGCGGCCAGGCATGCTGGCGGCTGGTCGTTCAGCTGAGCGCTCTCACATGCCGGCGGCCGGGTGCTCAGCTGAACGTTTGGCCCCCAAGAGACAAAATAAAGTTTGTGATTTAAAAAAAAGAGCATGTGCAGTGAAATCCTACGGATTGCGCTGCTCAAAAAAATGTTACATGCTGCGTTTCTTCCGCCCGACGCAGCGTCAAAATAACGACGCTGCGTCGTCCAGCGGATGCAACGCTGACACTTGCGTTACAGTGCGTCGTCCATACAAGTTTATGGAGAATAGCGCAGTGCGTTAACGGACTGCGCTATTCTCCATAGTGACGGACTCCGCTGAACGCAAGTGTGAAAGTACCCTAACCTGGCATATGATTTGTCTCCGCATTCTCGGGCACCTTACCCATACCGCACACGCACTGAGCACCATCTGATATTACATATTTTTTCCTCTAAACTCTCAACGCTTTATACGCAAAACCCTGATGAAGGCTTCCTAAAAGCCGAAACGTCATTTTACTGTATCTTACAACCACTGAGCCTTCCTCCCTCGCTACTAATAACATGCAGGTTGGGGCGATAGTTCTCTACCTCCTCGCGACTTTGTTGTTTACCGCCGTTTCCATATATCCTCAGTGATAACAGATACGTTCCCTCATTGTGCCGTCGAGGATTTTTTCCTACTAGAAAGTGGAAAGCCTGCATAATATTACGCTGAGTATTTATATGCCTTCCCTGCATTGTCTCTCTTGCCTATATTACACTGGCACCATAGCCCGTCCAGTTTCCCCGCGTGCCGCTCTCCAGCTCTGTTTATTTCCGAGGGGCACATACAAACGGCTGCCTTCCCTGTACCTCTTACCCCCCCTTAACGCTTCTGGCTGTATCTTCTCCAGACGTGTTAACGACTTGTATATTTACATCTCGGCAGCGCCAGCAGCTAAACAGCTCTTTACACAAATGTGATAATGATAACAGTGTAAGAGGGCGCTGATAAAAAAGGCAATAAAAGCGAAATATTCAATATAAATCTTTTCTTTACACTTAATAGTAAAAAAAAATATCCATACCGTTAACTGGTGTGTAGACCTCATTTTATGGTTACAAGACGTGCAAAAAGAAAAATTCGAAGCCGCTTTGCGTGTAGTTCTGATTTAAAATATCCTGCCGTTTTGTGTACACAGCTCCTCTGCAGACCTACAGAGAGGAAAACAAGTATTTGATCTTCTGCCGATTTTGCAAGTTTTCCCTCTTACAAAGAATGGGGAGGTCTGTAATTTTTATTGTAGGTGACTTCAACTGTGACAGACAGAATAAAAAAAATCCAGAAAATCACATTGTATGATTTTCAAATAATTAATTAGCATTTTTTTTCCTGTTCACCAACACATTCAAGATTGTTAAGGTTCCCCCAGAGACCAACAATTCTAAAAAAGGCCCCTACAGAGCCTGTTTTCCCAGTGCAACCACACCGTCAGGATTGTTATTTCCCCCCACAGAGCAACAATTCTCAAAAAAGCTATACAGAGCCTGTTTTTCCAGTTCACCCACACAATTAAAAGTATTAGTCCCCCCACAGAGCAACAATTTTCAAAAAGGCCCCTACATAGCCTTTTTCAGAATTTACCAACACAACCAAGAATGTTAAAGTTCCCCCACAGAGCAACAATTCTCAAAAAGGTCCCTACAGAACCAGTTTTCCCAGTTCATATACACAGTCAAGATTGTTAGAGTACCCCCACAGAGCAACAATTCTCAAAAAGGCCCCTACATAGCCTTTTTCAGAATTTACCAACACAACCAAGAATGTTAAAGTTCCCCACAGAGCAACTCTCAAAAAGGCCCCTACATACCCTTTTTCACAATTTACCAACACAACCAAGATTGTTAAAGTTCCCCCACAGAGCAACAATTCTCAAAAAGGCCCCTACAGAACCAGTTTTCCCAGTTCATATACACAGTCAAGATTGTTAGAGTTCCCCCACAGAGCAACAACTCTCAAAAAGGCCTCTGCATAGCCGGATGTCACAATTGACTCTACAGAGCCTAAATGCCAACCACTGTAGCATACACTATAGCTGATGCAATTAAAAAGCTTGGGAACGAGCTAACCTTGCTACCACCAGTCCCAGCCACTTTACATTCAGGTGGCTCCCCAATGCTTTTGATTGAGGTGGACCTGGTGGTGTAGGTGGAAAAGACAGAGGAGGTAGGGCGGCAACACTGTTTTTTTTTCTTTCTTTTCTTTATGGCTTTGTTTAGAAAAATGACTTAAATTAAGACAAAAGAAAAAAAGAATTGAACCAGGAGAAGGAGGTCCAAGTGAAGAAGGAGGAGAAGGAGTTTGAGGTGGATGTGGCACTGTAGGTGTAAGAGGCGGAGGAGTAGTTAGCCAACCGTTTTTTTTTATTACTTTAGTTTTTCTGTTTGTTTTTATTTGGTATGATTATTGTTGTTGTTATTATTATTATTATCAGCACTGGCCATGTTTGTGGAGTACTTGAAGCATCGCAACACGGCACACAAGTCCCACACGTAGGCCCACTCGGTGGTGAAGTGGTGTTGTTCCGCAGAGCGACTCATTTGTGCTGCAGCTACTCCACTATTACCTGCTGCTGCTTGCACAGTCTCTCCAGCATAGGCAAGGTGGAGCTCAACCTTCCGGGTATGTTGCATATGAGGTGGTGAGTGGGAAGTGATGCTTCAGCGCAGACGGGAGAGCAGCAGCAGGGTGAGAAGAACGCCGAAAGAGTGCACAGACGGCCTGCACTTTCAGCAGCAACTCTGACATATGTGGGCAATTTTTAAGGAATCTCTGCACCACCAAATTCAGAACCATGCACCAGGCAAAGGATGTGCGTCAAACCGGCTAGGTCCAGAGCTGCTACAAGATTTCGGCCCTTATTGCCCAATACAAGACCGGGTTTTAGGTTCAAAGGCACTAACCACTCATCTGTCGGTTATTTCATCTCTGTCCACAGCTCCTGCACGGTGTGGGATTTGTCCCCTAAACAGATGATGTGATGGTGTGATATTGTGGGTTGTGTATCATTTTGTGTATCATTTTGCGTATTTTAGGAGCCTTGCTCCATTCATTCTGGGTATTCCTTGTCTTGTCTGCAGGTTAATTAGCTCAGCTCAGTTACCATTTGCTTGTTAATCACCCCCTGCCATGCTTTTGTCCCTAAAGCTGGTGTCACACATAACGACGACGACAACGACGTCGCTGCTACGTCACCATTTTCTGTGACGTTGCAGCGACGTCCCGTCGCTGTCGCTGTGTGTGACATCCAGCAACGACCTGGCCCCTGCTGTGAGGTCGCCGGTCGTTGCTGAATGTCCAGCTTCATTTTTTGGTCGTCACTCTCCCGCTGTGACACACTTATCGCTGTGTGTGACAGCGAGAGAGCGACGAAATGAAGCGATCAGGAGCCGGCACTGGCAGCTGCGGTAAGCTGTAACCAGCGTAAACATCGGGTAACCAAGGGAAGACCTTTCCCTAGTTACCCGATGTTTACGCTGGTTACCGGCCTCCGCTCTTGCTGCCAGTGCCGGCTCCTGCACTGTGACATGTGGCTGCAGTACGCATCGGGTAATTAACCCAATGTGTGCTGCAGGAGAGCAAGGAGCCAGCGCTAAGCGCGGCTCCCTGCTCTCTGAACTGTGACATGTAGCTGCAGCACACATCGGGTTAATTAACCCGATGTGTGCTGCAGGAGAGCAAGGAGCCAGCGCTAAGCGCGGCTCCCTGCTCTCTGAACTGTGACATGTAGCTGCAGCACACATCGGGTTAATTAACCCGATGTGTGCTGCAGGAGAGCAAGGAGCCAGCGCTAAGCGCGGCTCCCTGCTCTCTGCACATGTAGCACAGCGACGTTATGATCGCTGCTTCTGCTGTGTTTGACAGCTAAGCAGCGATCATAACAGCGACTTACAAGGTCGCTGTTACGTCACCGAAAATGGTGACGTAACAGCGACGTCGTTGTCGCTGTCGTTTAGTGTGACACCAGCTTAAGTCTGGGAAAGGGGGGCCTGGAATCCACCCAACTGCTTTGTTTACATGGGGGATTATTCAGTCTGTCTGAGAAGGAGAAGAAAGAAGCAGGAAGATTCATCCTCTGTGGGAGAAGCTGAGGCTCCCCAGAGAGACCTGGATATTTATCCCATTTCTGGACTCCTTTACCCTCTGTGTGGTGGATTATTTTATAGACCTTCTGTTTTGCTTGAAATAAATGTTCTTTGGATTGTTCAATCATCTCTTGCTCTGTTGATTGTGTGATATCGGAGTAGGACCCCATGACAACTGATGGCAGCAGTGGGATCAACAGAGCACAGCCCAATTGAGATTAACTACAAAGTGAGTACAGAAACTGGACCGTATCCAGTCTACAGGAGAGAGCCAGAGATCTGGGCCTGAGCTACCAGGGACTGACTAAAGATGCCTTAATTGATTTACTGGTGGATGCAAGTCAGACCCCCTCCTTCCAGATGTATAACAAACAAGCACTGGGGATGAGGATTCCTGCCCCAAAAAGCTAGTGGTTGGTGTGGTTTGAAGAAGAGATGTGGGCCCCGGTGTATCTCAGGAGTATAAGGAGAAGGCTGCTCGCGTAGCACAGCGGAGACAAGAAGCAATGGAGTCCGATAGAGGGAGTAATATGAGTTGGAGTGTAAACCCAGCGATCCAGGAGCCTGTATGGATCACCCGGGTGGACTTCAAGCCATTTGATGAGGCTTCCGGAGATGTGGAGGGGTTCTTCAAGGACTTTAAGGAGCAGTGTGTCATGGTGTAGGTGCCCCACTCTGGCTGGATGCGTTTGTTAGTGGGACTCCTGAACGGAAGCCTGGCAGAGGCTTATCGCACCATTGACTCACAGCAGAACCAGGACTATAACATTGTAAAGCGGACAATCCTGGAATACCTTGCTATCACCCCAGAGTCACATAGAGCACATTTTAGAGACCTCCCATGCACCATGGGGGAGATCGTTTAGGATGTATGCGCATTGGATGTTCCAGGCATGTCGGAGATGGCTGGAAGTTGAAAACACCTTCACTGTGGAAGATGTTATACAGGTATTTCTTATAGAACAGTTTATTTACAAGTGCCCCTCAGAAATAAGGGAATGGGTCATAAAGCGCATGCCATGCACCTTGGATAGACCTGCAGCCCTGGGTGATAAGGTCCTTACTCTCCGACTGTAATGGAGGAGGCTTCTGGACAATAAGCCACAGTCTGCTGCTGCGCCCCAGCCCTCTCTGGTTATATCCGCCCCTCCAACCAGCCGCATACAGATGACAACCATGACTCACAATTCTGGGCTCCAACAGAGAGAAGCAGGAAGATTCATCCTCTGTGGGAGAAGCTGAGGCTCCCCAGAGAGATCTGGACAGTTATCCCATTACTGGACTCCTTTACCCTCTGTGTGGTGAATTATTTTATGGACCTTCTGTTTTTCTTGGAATAAATGTTCTTTGGATTGTTCAATCATCTCTCGCTCTGTTGATTGTGTGATAACGGAGTAGGACCTCCTGACAGATGAGTTTCAGAATAGCCTTCTGTTGTTTCCCCCAGGCCGTGCTGAAGTTGGTTTTGCAGGTCAAATTCTGATTGGATGAGGAGGTGGTGCAGCAGGAGAAGGAGGCAACATAGAGAAACATCCAGCAATCATCGAAGGTGGTAGGACATGCCCCAGAACGCCTTCCACCTGTGGCTCAGCCACCAGTACATTTACCCAATGGTTAGTTAGGGAGATATATCTGTCCATGCCTGTTCTTACTGGTCCTTGTATCCGTGGTTATGTGGACCTTGTCACTGATGGTGATGCGCGGTGCACACCTGATGTGGTCCACACATGTGTGTGTGCAGGGCAGGGATGGCCTACCTGGAAAAGTAGTGGTGGCTGGGAACATTATACTGCAGGTCAGCCACCAACTTAATTTTTTTTTCATAGTGTTCGTCTACACCAGCCGGAATGGCAGCATTTTAAAGGCCAGGAATTTTTAAATGCTGTCCTTCAGTACCAGGGCTCTTGGGTATAGGGGTTTTTCCTTTTTTTCCCTCCAGGGTTTGGGGGATGGATACCTGAACACTTCCATGGGATGGTGTGGTGATGCTCGGTGACACTGCTGTTAGTGGTGGTGCGGTCACATCATCTTTTGCGGAGAGGCAGGTGGCCCTGATGATCATGAAATGGGAGAAAGAGGACGAGACCAGAGCAGAAGAGGAAGCAGGAGGAGCCTCAGTTTTTCGGATATGTTTTCCACTGCAGCTCGTGCTTCACATTCAGATGCCTCGTCATTCAGGTGGTTCTCGGGTTAGAACATTCATGCCTCGCTTCAGGCTCTGACAGCACAGCTTGTAAATCACCCGTCTCTTGTCGTCAGTACTTAGAGCTGGTTTTGGTGGACACATAGTAGCAGCCGACGTACTTGCTAGGGGGCGGCCGCTGGGCTTTTGCCCACTGCTACCTCTTTTGCTGTGCTGCTGGGGCAGCATGACCACCTACTCTTTCTCCGAACTGCACACATCAGTAGGATGGCTTTTGCTCCATGTGGGGGTCTATGACCTCATCATCCCCACCTTATCTTCCACCCACTCCCATCCCTGCCCGCCTTGCCGGTCTGCACAAGTGCATCTTTCCGCACTTCTGTCCATACAATGGCCGCTGGTGGAGGAGCATGTGACCAGAGCGGCCCATCAACGTCCTCCAATCGTAAAACACCTCACAGGGAAAGGCTGCTTTTCTATTGGAGGGGACTGATGGACAGGACTTGATCAGACAGTGCTCCTCCACTTTAGGCAAAGGAGCTGTCATTCAAACATGAGGAGGCAGTTCTGGGCAGAGAATAGACCTGAAGTGACGGAGGCTTCAGCTCTACCATAGCTCTTAAGCCTCATTTAAATATCTATTCAAAAGCTGATTTCTCAGTAATGGAGGAACGGACCGGCCATGTAAAAGTATGGCTGGACTTGTCTTTAAAAGAGCTACATGTGCATATAATAAGTTTGGGGAGTGAAATCCTGCTGGCAGAGTCCCTTTAAATAATAGTGCCATATAGTTCCCACATAAAACTATCACAAAAAAGTGAAATAATATGCAAAAGCGAAACAATGCTGCTATATAATGCCTACAAAATATAATACTCAAATAATATGCAAAAAAACAAATAATACAATTCTTAAATAATACTGCCATATAGTACCCACACAATAAAACTATAAAAATGGTGAGATAAAGCATTATCCAAACAATACTGTCATATCGTTCACCGTATTTCCGGGATGTGAAGTGAAAACTACAAGTACTGAAAATAATGTAATATTCTGTCAGATAAATATCGCACGGGGAGCTCCTCATATCAGGTTCCTACAAAACAGTTTTTGTTTGATTTGTTCCAAACTGGAGACGGTCTTGAGGAATATTATCACAGCTCATTTATTATATTTATTTTTAGAAAATCTTAATATTTATACGGTATAAGGAAAAGGTCGGGCACGGCTTATACAAATAGGCAGCAACCGGGATGTAGGGCGCAATGAAGAAAAGCAGATAAGAGTCGTGAAGATGTAAAAAACTGGTCACCATCACATATTATTGTACATAGGGGGCAGTATTATAGTAGTTATATTCTTGTACATAGGAGCAGTGTTATAGTAGTTATATTCTTGTACATAGGGGCAGTATTATAGTAGTTATATTCTTGTATATAGGGGACAGTATTATAGTAGTTATATTCTTATACATAGGGGCAGTATTATAGTAGTTATATTCCTGTATATAGGGGTAGTATTATAGTAGTTATATTCTTGTACATAGGGGGCAGTATTATAGTAGTTATATTCCTGTACATAAAGGCAGTATTATAGGAGCAGCATTATAGTAGTTATATTCCTGTATATAGGGGCAGTATTATAGTAGTTATATGCTTGTACATAGGGGCAGTATTATAGTAGTTATATTCTTGTACATAGGGGCAGTATTATAGTAGTTATATTCCTGTACATAAAGGCAGTATTATAGTAGTTATATTCTTGTACATAGGAGCAGTATTATAGTAGTTATATTCTTGTACATAGGGGCAGTATTATAGTAGTTATATTCTTGTACATAGGGGGCAGTATTATAGTAGTTATATTCTTGTATATAGGGGTAGTATTATAGTAGTTATATGCTTGTACATAGGGGCAGTATTATAGTAGTTATATTCTTGTACATAGAGGCAGTATTATAGTAGTTATATTTTTGTACATAGGAGCAGTATTATAGTAGTTATATTCTTGTACATAAGGGCAGTATTATAGTAGTTATATTCCTGTACATAAAGGCAGTATTATAGGAGCAGCATTATAGTAGTTATATTCCTGTATATAGGGGCAGTATTATAGTAGTTATATGCTTGTACATAGGGGCAGTATTATAGTAGTTATATTCTTGTACATAGGGGCAGTATTATAGTAGTTATATTCCTGTACATAAAGGCAGTATTATAGTAGTTATATTCTTGTACATAGGAGCAGTATTATAGTAGTTATATTCTTGTACATAGGGGCAGTATTATAGTAGTTATATTCTTGTACATAGGGGGCAGTATTATTGTAGTTATATTCTTGTATATAGGGGTAGTATTATAGTAGTTATATGCTTGTACATAGGGGCAGTATTATAGTAGTTATATTCTTGTACATAGAGGCAGTATTATAGTATTTATATTCTTGTGCATAGGAGCAGTATTATAGTAGTTATATTCTTGTACATAGGAGCAGTATTATAGTAGTTATATTCTTGTACATAGGAGCAGTATTATAGTAGTTATATTTTTGTACATAGGAGCAGTATTATAGTAGTTATATTCTTGTACATAAGGGCAGTATTATAGTAGTTATATTCTTGTACATAAGGGCAGTATTATAGTAGTTATATTCTTGTACATAGGGGCAGTATTATAGTAGTTATATTCCTGTACATAAAGGCAGTATTATAGTAGTTATATTCTTGTACATAGGAGCAGTATTATAGTAGTTATATTCTTGTACATAGGGGCAGTATTATAGTAGTTATATTCTTGTACATAGGGGGCAGTATTATAGTAGTTATATTCTTGTATATAGGGGTAGTATTATAGTAGTTATATGCTTGTACATAGGGGCAGTATTATAGTAGTTATATTCTTGTACATAGAGGCAGTATTATAGTAGTTATATTTTTGTACATAGGAGCAGTATTATAGTAGTTATATTCTTGTACATAAGGACAGTATTATAGTAGTTATATTTTTGTACATAAGGGCAGTATTATAGTAGTTATATTCTTGTACATAAGGGCAGTATTATAGTAGTTATATTCTTGTACATAAGGGCAGTATTATAGTAGTTATATTCTTGTACATAGGGGCAGTATTATAGTAGTTATATTCTTGTACATAGGGGCAGTATTATAGTAGTTATATTCTTGTACATAGGGGGCAGTATTATAGTAGTTATATTCTTGTACATAGGAGCAGTATTATAGTAGTTATATTCTTGTATATAGGGGGCAGTATTATAGTAGTTATATTCTTGTATATAGGGGTAGTATTATAGTAGTTATATTCTTGTACATAGGGGCAGTATTATAGTAGTTATATTCTTGTATATAGGGGTAGTATTATAGTAGTTATATTCTTGTACATTGGGGGCAGTATTATAGTAGTTATATTCTTGTATATAGGGGTAGTATTATAGTAGTTATATTCTTGTACATAGGGGCAGTATTATAGTAGTTATATTCTTGTACATAGAGGCAGTATTATAGTAGTTATATTCTTGTACATAGAGGCAGTATTATAGTAGTTATATTCCTGTACATAGGGGCAGTATTATAGTAGTTATATGCTTGTACATAGGGGCAGTATTATAGTAGTTATATTCTTGTACATAGGGGCAGTATTATAGTAGTTATATGCTTGTACATAGGGGCAGTATTATAGTAGTTATATTCTTGTACATAGGAGCAGTATTATAGTAGTTATATTCCTGTACATAGGGGCAGTATTATAGTAGTTATATTCTTGTACATAGGGGCAGTATTATAGTAGTTATATTCTTGTACATAGGGGCAGTATTATAGTAGTTATATTCCTGTACATAGGGGCAGTATTATAGTAGTTAAATATTTGCAAGATGTAAAGGCTACAGCATTAGTTTTGATGAATTCTCCTGTGTCTGGTGGAGATTTATGCTCCCTGTTATCAGCCATTTTAGTCTGGAGAGATCTTCAGTGTGACATTGTGGATTATCCTCATTCTTTATCACTACTTTATGCCACTTATCTCCATAAATATTTACATTTGGGATTGATACCTAATATACTGGGCTCATTAATTTATTACTAATTTGCTTTGTGAATGAAGCAGTAAAGTCCAGACCCAAAATACTGATAGTGCGATGTCTGTCACTTCGCTCCGAAAATAAATCAAAATACCCAACATTTTTCTCCAGTGCTATTCACCATCAATACATGTCTGACATTCTCAGACGTCACAGCTGCCACCGCCGATGGATAATTAAGGAACGCGACTGATGCTGGATTCCAATTACTCAGAAAACAAAATCAGAGATCCAGTATCTGACCTCCACCCCCTGCTGTGGGAAGGCTGATGGAAATGATAACAGCATGATAACAGCAGCACAGAGTGTTTCAGGAGAGTTGTATATATATATATATATAGAGAGAGAGAGAGAAATAGATACAGGGTGGTCCAAAAGTAGGTGGACAGTATGTGTAATAGGGTAATCAGACATGGTGTAAAGTGAAACTGACTCAGTTGCCCTTAGCAACCAATCAGATTCCATCTTTCATTTTCTAAAGAGCCTGTGAAGAATGAAAAGTGGAATCTGATTGGTTGCTAAGGGCAACTGAGTCAGTTTCACTTTACACCATGTGTGATGACCCTATATATATATATATATATATATATATATGTATATATACAGTGCCTACAAGTAGTATTCAACCCCCTGCAGATTTAGCAGGTTTGATAAGATGCAAATAAGTTAGAGCCTGCAAACTTCAAACAAGAGCAGGATTTATTAACAGATGCATAAATCTTACAAACCAACAAGTTATGTTGCTCAGTTAAATTTTAATACATTTTCAACATAAAAGTGTGGGTCAATTATTATTCAACCCCTAGGTTTAATATTTTGTGGAATAACCCTTGTTTGCAATCACAGCTAATAATCGTCTTTTATAAGACCTGATCAGGCCGGCACAGGTCTCTGGAGTTATCTTGGCCCACTCCTCCATGCAGATCTTCTCCAAGTTATCTAGGTTCTTTGGGTGTCTCATGTGGACTTTAATCTTGAGCTCCTTCCACAAGTTTTCAATTGGGTTAAGGTCAGGAGACTGACTAGGCCACTGCAACACCTTGATTTTTTCCCTCTTGAACCAGGCCTTGGTTTTCTTGGCTGTGTGCTTTGGGTCGTTGTCTTGTTGGAAAATGAAATGACGACCCATCTTAAGATCCTTGATGGAGGAGCGGAGGTTCTTGGCCAAAATCTCCAGGTAGGCCGTGCTATCCATCTTCCCATGGATGCGGACCAGATGGCCAGGCCCCTTGGCTGAGAAACAGTCCCACAGCATGATGCTGCCACCACCATGCTTGACTGTAGGGATGGTATTCTTGGGGTCGTATGTGTCGCGGGCGGGGAGGAGGGTGTCAGCACACCGCGCTCACCCCTTCTGCTCGGGTCCGGCAGCTGCTCAGTGGTGGCTCGAGCGGTGGGCCGGATCCCGGGGTTTCTCGAGCGACACTCCTCACCCGTGAGTGAAAGGGGAATTTGTGGTTGGGGATTGTTATAGTTCGTGACGCCACCCACGGTTGTGGTGATTGCACCACCGCTGCTCTGGATGGGGATCCCGGGGATGGTGATGGGAGCAGCCAGGTGTTGTGTTGCCCCTCCGTGGGTTGGGGTTGGTGATCCCGGGGCCCGGTGATGGGTTGTGAGGTGCGGGGCCTGGTGGGCGCAGGGACGCGGGGGCAGCGCTGTGCCTTGCGGCACTGTGGTACTCACTCAGCCTGAGACACGGACACAGTTTGTACGGTAAACCAAACGGCTGGTAGGACGGTCCCACAGACGGCTGCACCTGCACTCCCGGTAGGTGACGGTGATGTCCCTCTTCCTTGCACCTATGTGTGACTGATGGTAGTGGTGGATTCCCTCCGGTTACCCGCTCCCCGACTGCAATCTGGGCCGGAGGAGCTCTACACTTTGCCCGCAGGCGCTGGTGCCTTGGCGGTGTCTCTCTGCTCCAGGTTGGGCTGTTGCCTTCAATCGGGACTTGGTTGTTGGGGGATCTACGTCCCCTTCACTGACGGATTCGGCAAATTTGGCGACTCCTAGCCTTGCCAGGGTCCGAGAGGCCCCTGCCCTGGTGCTGACTGTCCTTCGGAACACTGCTCCAGACCACCGGGCACACAGCCAACGGGGTCCTTCCAGGAACTTCCAAACGGTCCCCCTCCAAACAGTCACCGCCGTCGCTGACCTTGCTGTTCTGGCCCTACACAAAGCTGGGCTCTCAGGCTTTGCACACTCTCTGCTCTGTCACCACTTCTTGCTTTCCTCCTTCTCCACTTTCCTTTCTTCACTTTCCACTTGCTGTTTACTTTAGCCCCTGCCTGGGCTACTCCTCACTCCTTCCACTTCCTCCTCCCTGACTCATCTGCCTGGTTTCTCCCGCCTCCAGAACTGTGATCTCCTTGGTGGGCGGAGCCAACCGCCTGGCCCACCCCCTGGTGTGAATCATCAGCCTCTGGAGGAAGGCAACAAGGATTTCTGGTTAGCTGTGATGTGCCTACCTGGAGTGTGGGGTGTGGTGGTGTTGTGACCTGTGACCCCTGGCTTGCCCAGGGCGACACATTCCCCCTTAGCAAAATGCAGACCGTCCGCGGGCTGCCGTCCTACACCGGTTTTATTTTTCTGAAAAAGGGGTAACAAGGTTAAACATAACATGAATAACATTTTTAATAACTTCTTCCCAAGACGGGAGGCACATTTACTTTAAACGTTGCAACGGTTTACGGTTACGGTTTCCGCTCTCTCCCACCCAAGCAACCTGGCCCTGATGCTGCCCCTAAAACCCAGGCAGCACCCCTTGACCCACAGTCCAGCACACGGTACCCGAGCGGGATCTGTCCTTCCCTCCAGAGGGTAGCCACTGGTTCCTTTGGTGGCTGGGCCCTGGCCTGCTCTGCTCAGGGCCCTCCCTCCAATCTGCCTCTCCGGAGGCGGCACTGCGGAAAACGGTAACGGTAACCAACATATTTACAAGCCACTAACGTTTGTGGTTGCCCTGCAAGTTCACGGGCTTGTCCATGGATAGTTCCCATGCATTTTTAAACGGTCCCCACGGGGACAACGGTGCCGGCTCCAGCCGGTTGCAAATCAACAAACAAATCAGGTGAAAACTCGGTAATTATTTTCTTCATTGGCAGAACTTTCAAACTTTTCAAGCAAACAACCACTCCTTCACATTTGCGGACCCCTTTTTCTCATAGAACGGTCTCCCTGTACCTAAGTGGGGGTCTACCTAGGTTGGAACGGGTGGACCTTCGGGGCCCGGTGTCAGTGTTGCTAGACAGTGGGGTAGAGGGAACAATCGGTTCCTCCTCCCTGCTATAGTGTGGAGCAGGCGGAGGTGTAGGGGGGCTGGGTACAGGTTCATCCCTGGGCACTGGCACTGGTTCTGGCTCACGGTTAACCGCTTCCACTACTTCTTCATCCACGGGTTGTGGGAACAGTATTACTGGAAGAATCACCGCGCCGTTCTGTGTAGGCCAGTTTGCTGGGAAGTCACCCATTACAGTGTGGATTACCTCTGCTGCCTTCTCCACGGGTGGAGGAACCGGTACTTCAGCCTCTGCCTTCAACGCTGGGGGGCATTTTTTTAGATGGTCCCGGGAAACGGTGGCCAGGGTGCCCCCTTGGTCACGACTGATCTGGTAGGTCTTCCCATCTCCCCATTCTGTGGGTTGTATGACGTAAGGGACTTGCTCCCACTGATCATCCAGCTTGTGGGCTTTTCTCTTCCGTTTCAGCACCACATCTCCTGGCTGGAAAGGACCTGCGGGCGCCTTCTGATTGAACCGGTGCTCTTGCTGTTCTCGACTTCGATTGAGGTTTTTCTCCACATACTCCTGGATTTGCCGGTACTGTGCCCTCCTCCGACTTTCCCACTCTGCCGTTGAAGGGAGTGCTTCCGGGGCCTCCAACCCCATCTCCAGATCCACCGGCAGGCGGCCAGGCCGAGCCCTCATCAGATACGCTGGGGTGCACTTCGTCGAGCTGGACGGGATATTATTGTACATGTCGACCAAGTCGGGCAACTTTTCCGGCCACATGTTCCGTTCTTCCAGCGGTAGCGTCTTGAGGAGCCCCAGGACCAAGTGGTTCATTTTCTCGCACATGCCGTTGGTTTGGGCGTGGTATGGAGTGGTCCGGATCTTCTTGCAGCCGTACAACTGACAGAATTCGTGAAACACTTCTGCTTCAAAAGCCGGGCCTTGGTCAGTCAGCACCTTCTCGGGGTACCCATGGGGTCGGCAAAAATAAGCCTGGAACGCTCGAGCAGCGGTTCGACCAGTCAGGTCCTTAACAGGGACTACCACCATAAATCTTGAGTAGTGGTCTACCATGGTCAATGCGTAGGTGTACCCACTTCTGCTAGGGGTGAGCTTGACATGGTCTAGGGCGACCAGCTCCAGCGGCTGATGGGTGACTATGGGATGTAACGGTGCCCTCTGGCTAGCCTCGTCCTTTCTCCTCAGCGTACAAGGACCGCACTCTCGGCACCAGGCTTCCACCGATTCACGCATCCCACTCCAATAGAACCGCTCCCTCAACAGCATCTCCAGCTTCTTCCACCCGAAGTGGCCAGCACCATCATGGTATGCCTGTAGAACAGTAGCGACATCAGCTTGAGGAACGATTAACTGGCATATTTTCTCATGGGTCTTCGGGTTGATCAGCTTACGGTACAGCCTCCCTTGGTGTAGGTAAAGCCGTTTCCGTTCTTTCCACAAGCGTTGGGCTTCGGCTGGAGCGGCAGGGTCTATTCCCATAGCACCTTGTTCCACCAGAGTCTTGACAAGGCGGACAGCCGGTGCTTGGTCCTGGGCGTCCTGCCACTCTTGACTGGGCCGCGGGTCCAGATCCACCCTTTGCTGACATACTTGTACCCTCTCAGTAGGCGGCTGGTGAAACGCAGGCAACTCGATCTCCTCGAGGTCGTCATCCTCGCACCCCTCTTCTGACAAATGGGGCATCCGGGAGAGTGCATCAGCATTTATGTTGACACGACCAGCTCGGTACTTTATGGTGAAATCATAGTTGGCTAGCCGGGCTACCCACCGCTGCTCCAGCGCGCCCAACTTGGCCGTGCTCAGGTGAGTCAGCGGATTGTTGTCCGTAAACGCGGTGAATTTTGCCGCCGCCAAGTAATGGCGGAACCGCTCCGTGATAGCCCACACCAACGCCAATAGCTCGAGCTTGAAGGAGCTATAGTTCTCGGGGTTCCTTTCGGTCGGCCGGAGTTTTTGGCTGGCGTAGGCAATCACCTTCTCCTTTCCATCCTGGACCTGGGATAGGACCGCTCCTAGCCCCACGTTACTGGCGTCCGTGTGGAGGATGAACGGGCGCCCATAGTCAGGGTACGCCAGGACCTCTTCTCCGGTCAAGGCTGCCTTCAACTGGCAAAAGGACTCCTCATGCTTGTCCTCCCACGACAGTGGGGCTCCAATGGGTCTACCACCTTTAGTCTGTCCCACGAGGAGATCTTGCATGGGGGCAGCCATCTTCGTGTACCCCTTTATAAAGCGCCGATAGTACCCCACCAGACCCAGAAACTGCCTTACTTCCCTCACGGTAGTTGGTCTCGGCCAGCTCTGGATGGCAGTGATCTTCTCAGGGTCGGGGGCGACACCATCCGCACTCACCACATGCCCTAGATACTGCACCCTGGGTTTCAGCAGATGGCATTTTGAGGGCTTCAACTTCATCCCGAACTTGGCAAGGGACGCGAACACCTCGGCCAGGTGTTCCAGATGGGCTTCATACGTCTGGGAATAAACAATCACATCATCCAAATACAGCAGGACGGTCTCGAAGTTTAAATGTCCCAGACAGCACTCCATCAACCGTTGGAAGGTCCCGGGGGCATTGCACAGCCCAAACGGCATGCTATTGAATTCGCAGAGCCCCATCGGGGTGGTGAAGGCGGTCTTCTCCCGGTCCTCGGGGGCCACGGCCACTTGCCAGTATCCGCTGGTGAGGTCAAGGGTCGAGAAGTAGTTTGCAGTTCTCAGTGCAGCCAAAGACTCTTCAATACGAGGTAATGGATAGGCATCTTTATGGGTTATCTGGTTGATCTTCCGGTAGTCCACACACATCCGCATGGTACCATCCTTCTTCTTAACCAGTACCAACGGAGCGGCCCAGGGACTACAGCTGTCCCGAATAACCCCTGCCTCCTTCATATTCCTCAACATATCCTTGGCACACTGGTAATGTGCAGGGGGAATAGGCCTGTACCTCTCTTTGATAGGGGGATGTTCACCTGTGGGAATGTGGTGTTGGACCCCCTTGATCTGCCCAAAGTCTAGGGGGTGCTTACTGAAAACCTGTTCGTACTCCTGCACCACCCTGTGTACCCCTGCCCTGTGATGTGTAGGGGTATCATCAGTGCCTACGTGTAGCTGTTGATGCCACTCCTTTGTCTCCCCCTGGGGTGGGGAAGTGCTGATGGTAGGTGGAGGTGTGGATGGACTGGCTTCATGGATAGTGTGAGGGTCCAGGGTGAGCAGCTTGGCAATGGTGGCATACCGGGGAAGCCTGACTTCTTCCTCTCCACAGTTCAGCACTCTCACAGGCACTCTCCCTTTCTTCACATCCACCACCCCTCGGGCGGCCATCACAGTGGGCCAGTGCTCAGAAGGCATGGGCTCCATCATCGCAGGGTAGTCACGCCCCTGAGGCCCTACTGCTGCCCTACACCAGATCATCATCTCACTCCTAGGGGGCACAGTCAATGGAGCAACATCCATCACTCTTACTCCACCAATCTCCCCTCCTGTTGAGCTTACATGCTGGCGGTACATCAGGGCTCGGATCTCACGCTGCACAGCCCTCTGCCGGCTCCCTGCTGCTGTGGCGGCTAGCTGTTGTAATAGGGTTAACACATCAGCCATGCAGTGCTCCATCACATTGGTTCCCAGCACTATTTTCGGGTTATGATCACTGGGCTCATTCATGATCACAATCATACCCTGGTGTTGCAGTTCGGCTTGCCCCACTGTCATAGCCACTTTTTATACCCCACCTGGGTCAATGGGAGTCCATTAGCGGCAATCAATGTTATACTATTGTCTGGGGGCGCCAGTTCGTCTACGGCCCAGTACCGCTGGTACAACGTGTACGGTATGGTAGTTACCTGTGATCCAGTGTCCAAGAGAGCCATCACTGGTATGCCGTCCACAGCCACGGGGATGATAGGGCGGGCCCCGATATATCGGTCCCGCCAGTCCGGGGGGCCACGATGTTCTACTCCTGAGGATTGGCCCGGGGCCCCAGGGGTTGCTCGTTTAACGGGCACTGTCGGTAGTAATGACCCGGCTTACGGCACTTGTAGCAGATTGGGGGTCTGCTCCGCGGGTTGTCGGCACTTCTCCGCTGCATCCAGGGAACGTCCTCGGGACTGTCAGCAAGCTGTATCTGCGCCGGAGGCTGAGGTCTGGTCAGAGGTTGTAGGGCAGCCAGGATTTTGGCAAGGTCTCCGTCCATGCGACGGACCTGGGCTGCCAGTTCTTCCACTGTGCTGCTCGGGGCTGCAGGTGTTGGAGAGGTAGATTTGGCTGAGGCCGCCATAACGGGAGCCGTCTCGACGGGCCACGGGGCGGGTTCCAGAACTTCGGTTGCTGGAGGCTGTAGTGCTTTAATGGCCCGCTCCTTTAACACAGCAAAGTCCACATCAGGGTGTTCCAGGGCCCACAGCCGGAGTTGTTTACGATCCTCAGGGGACCTCATCCCCTGCGCAAATTGCTCCACTAACATCTTGTTGCTATCCGCCTCATTAATAGGGTTCACCCGCTTCAGCGTGCGGAGGGCGGTCTGCAGACGTAGAGCATAGTCCCGAATGCTATCCCCAGCTCGTTGCCGGCACTGGTAAAACTGCATCCTCAGCTCAGCTTCAGTCCGGGTCTCAAAGGCAGTCTGTAGCTTCTCAAAGATGGTGGCTACAGAGAGCCGGTCCCCCTCGGCCCAGGTCTCCGCTTCCTGCTCCGCCGCACCGGTTAACTGGCCTAGCACTATCGCTGCACGTTGCTTATCAGTCAGGGGGTACAGCTCTAGCAACGGGTTAAGCTTTTTCCGGAAGGCCGGTAGGGCATCCGGTTTCCCGTCATACTGCGGTAGCCAGGCAGCTCCGGGCGCATAGGGCAAGGAAAACGGCATGACCTGAGCGAGCGTGGGGGCAACGGCACCTCCCGCCGGTACGGCCGGGACCTGGGCAGGTCCATTCCCATCCGCGGGTGCCGCTGCGGCTGCGACCACCGCTCCTCCAGCGGCTCCGTCGGGCGCAGACATCTTGTTTCCGTCCCCCTTAGCTCTTTCCGGCCCCTCCTCTCTCGGGGCGGGGTTTTGGCCTTCGCGCCTCTACTGCTCGAGAAGACGCTCGAGCGGGAACTTTTCGCGCCAAAGATGGCGGCTTCTGCAATTTTTCTGCCGGATACCTCCGGCGGTAACAAGGCGCACCTCTACCTAACGGCAGAGCGGTAAGATCCTGTTTGTGACGCCAAGTTGTCGCGGGCGGGGAGGAGGGTGTCAGCACACTGCGCTCACCCCTTCTGCTCGGGTCCGGCAGCTGCTCAGTGGTGGCTCGAGCGGTGGGCCGGATCCCGGGGTTTCTCGAGCGACACTCCTCGCCCGTGAGTGAAAGGGGAATTTGTGGTTGGGGATTGTTATAGTTCGTGACGCCACCCACGGTTGTGGTGATTGCACCACCGCTGCTCTGGATGGGGATCCCGGGGATGGTGATGGGAGGAGCCAGGTGTTGTGTTGCCCCTCCGTGGGTAGGGGTTGGTGATCCCGGGGCCCGGTGATGGGTTGTGAGGTGCGGGGCCTGGTGGGCGCAGGGACGCGGGGGCAGCGCTGTGCCTTGCGGCACTGTGGTACTCACTCAGCCTGAGACACGGACACAGTTTGTACGGTAAACCAAACGGCTGGTAGGACGTTCCCACAGACGGCTGCACCTGCACTCCCGGTAGGTGACGGTGATGTCCCTCTTCCTTGCACCTATGTGTGACTGATGGTAGCGGTGGATTCCCTCCGGTTACCCGCTCCCCGACTGCAATCTGGGCCGGAGGAGCTCTACACTTTGCCTGCAGGCGCTGGTGCCTTGGCGGTGTCTCTCTGCTCCAGGTTGGGCTGTTGCCTTCAATCGGGACTTGGTTGTTGGGGGATCTACGTCCCCTTCACTGACGGATTCGGCAAATTTGGCGACTCCTAGCCTTGCCAGGGTCCGAGAGGCCCCTGCCCTGGTGCTGACTGTCCTTCGGAACACTGCTCCAGACCACCGGGCACACAGCCAACGGGGTCCTTCCAGGAACTTCCAAACGGTCCCCCTCCAAACAGTCACCGCCGTCGCTGACCTTGCTGTTCTGGCCCTACACAAAGCTGGGCTCTCAGGCTTTGCACACTCTCTGCTCTGTCACCACTTCTTGCTTTCCTCCTTCTCCACTTTCCTTTCTTCACTTTCCACTTGCTGTTTACTTTAGCCCCTGCCTGGGCTACTCCTCACTCCTTCCACTTCCTCCTCCCTGACTCATCTGCCTGGTTTCTCCCGCCTCCAGAACTGTGATCTCCTTGGTGGGCGGAGCCAACCGCCTGGCCCACCCCCTGGTGTGAATCATCAGCCTCTGGAGGAAGGCAACAAGGATTTCTGGTTAGCTGTGATGTGCCTACCTGGAGTGTGGGGTGTGGTGGTGTTGTGACCTGTGACCCCTGGCTTGCCCAGGGCGACACATTTGCAGTGCCATCCAGTCTCCAAACGTCACGTGTGTGGTTGGCACCAAAGATCTCGATCTTGGTCTCATCAGACCAGAGAACCTTGAACCAGTCTGTCTCAGAGTCCTCCAAGTGATCATGAGCAAACTGTAGACGAGCCTTGACATGACGCTTTGAAAGTAAAGGTACCTTACGGGCTCGTCTGGAACGGAGACCATTGCGGTGGAGTACGTTACTTATGGTATTGACTGAAACCAATGTCCCCCCTCCCATGAGATCTTCCCGGAGCTCCTTCCTTGTTGTCCTTGGGTTAGCCTTGACTCTTCGGACAAGCCTGGCCTCGGCACGGGTGGAAACTTTCAAAGGCTGTCCAGGCCGTGGAAGGCTAACAGTAGTTCCATAAGCCTTCCACTTCCGGATGATGCTCCCAACAGTGGAGACAGGTAGGCCCAACTCCTTGGAAAGGGTTTTGTACCCCTTGCCAGCCTTGTGACCCTCCATGATCTTGTCTCTGATGGCCTTGGAATGCACCTTTGTCTTTCCCATGTTGACCAAGTATGAGTGCTGTTCACAAGTTTGGGGAGGGTCTTAATTAGTCAGAAAAGTCTGGAAAAAGAGATAATTAATCCAAACATGTGAAGCTCATTGTTCTTTGTGCCTGAAATACTTCTTAATACTTTAGGGGAACCAAACAGAATTCTTGTGGTTTGAGGGGTTGAATAATAAATGACCCTCTGAATAAACTTTTAACAATTTTAAAAAAAAAATAAAAAAAAGAAATAACATTCTTATTTGCTGCAGTGCATTTCACACTTCCAGGCTGATCTACAGTCCAAATGTCACAATTGCAAGTTAATTCCGAATGTGTAAACCTGCTAAATCTGCAGGGGGTTGAATACTACTTGTAGGCACTGTATATATATATATATAACGCATATACCTCAGCATCTCCTGTGATGTAAATGCCCCAGTGTTTCCTGTGATGTATATGCCACAGCATCTTCTGTGATGTATATGCCCCAGTGTCTCCTGTGACGTATATGCCTCAACACCTCCTGTCATGTATATGCCCCATCATCTTCTGTGATGTATATGCCCCAGTGTTTCCTGTGATGTATATGTCCAGCGTCTCCTGTGATGTATATGCCCCAGCATCTTCTGTGATGTAAATACCCCAGTGTTTCCTGTGATGTATATGACACAGCATCTCCTGGGACATATGTGCCTCAGCGTCTCTCGTGATGTATATGCCACAGCCCCAGCATCTCCTGGAATGTATATATCCCAGCATCTCTTGTGATGTATATTTCCCTGCAGCAGCCTCAGTGTCTTTCATATGATTTGTATACAGAAGCCTCAGTGTGTCCCAGTGATATATATACAGCAGCGTCAGTGTGTACCATGGGATGTAAATACAGCAACCTCTTTGTCTCCTAAGTGATGTATATACAGCAGTCTCATTGTGTCTTGTCTGATGTATGTACAGCAGTCTCAGTGCCTTCTACAGTTAGGTCCAGAAATAATTAGATTGTGACCGACAAATCTTCATGATTTCAGCTATGCAGGCCACTATATTTTTTAATAATGCTAGGCTTCTCTTCCATTGAGAGCTCCTTTGAGCAACAGCAACAGCTTCCTGATCCAAACGGCACACATGGAATCAGCTCCAGACCTTTTTGCTTAATTGGTGATGGATTAACGAGGGAATAGCCCATGCAGACAATTAAACAGCTTTTGGGTAGGGATGAGTGTACCTGAACTGTAAAGTTTGATGTCTGTACCAAACAGGTGCTGAACACCAAACACAAACTTTTGACTGTATGTCCAGTTCATGTTTGGGTTTGTCACCTGTATAAAGCTTGTTAAAATGTTGCAAAGCTGCCAATCAGCAAGCTTTTAGGTTGTGGGCACTTCTGGAGTCATCGCAGCCATGCCAAGTATTGGCATGACTGTGATTGGCCAGGGAAAACAGTGTAAAAAGGGACGCAAAATGGTTTCTTGTGCTGGTTCATTGGAGACGAATATCCATGGGTTTTGAGCTAATTGTCTAATGACTTTTGGTCAATTGAAAAAAAGGCAGGTCTTATTAAAGAGCTGTAGTTCCTAAACCCTTCCTCCAATTTGGATTTGGATGCCCTCAGATTAAAGCTGCGAGTGGGCACATTAAGACCATATCTATATATATATAATTGCCTTATTCTGTCTGTCTGTCTGTCTATCTGTCTGTCTGTCTGTCTTGCTCCAAAATTGTGTCCTTACGGTGACACAAAGCTGATTGGCCGCTGGGCTCGCCATGGCCCCGCCCCCCCACACGAATTGGCCGCTCGCCCAGGCTCCGCCCCCACACGGATTGGCCGGCCGCTCGCCCAGGCTCTGCCCCCCACACGGATTGGCCTCTCGCCCTGGCACCCTGCACACATTGGCAACTCGGCCACGCCCCGCCCCCCTCACGCAATGCACGCTCGCTCTGGCCCCGCCCCCCACACGCATTCCCCGAACTGACACGGAGCCCCGACTCCCAGGTGAGTACTGTATCCCCAGGAGCCCACATCAGTGTACGCCGCCAACCCAGCCGACGCATACCCTCGCATTGCTGGGGTTGCCGCCGTATGCTGGTGTGGGCTCCCGTGCGAGCGGGGGACGGGATACGCTGGTAACCATGGTAGCATAGTTACCAGCGCATCAAGGTCCTGCAGCGGCGGAACATACACACACACATAACAACACACACACACACACATCAGATCACACTCACTCTCACACACACCTCACACACACATCACATCGCATCCACACACTCACAACATCCTGGGATATCGCTTGCTTCTCGGCGGCGATACTGTGGAGTGACCTTCCAGGACCTGCCGGAGGATCACATGGCCAGAAGCATGTGGTATCTCCGGATGTTGTGAGTGTGAGCGCGTATGTGCAATATCGTCAGTATGAGTGTATGCGATCGGATGTGTGTGTGTGTTCTGATGTGTGAGTGTGTGTGTGTGTGTATGCGATCGGATCTGTGAGTGTCGGCAGAGGAGCACGGCGTGCTGGGGGAGGCTGGGAGGAGAGAGGCTGATCCTGGGGAAGGCTGGGAGGGGGAGGCTGATGCTGGGGGAGGCTGGGAGGAGAGAGGCTGATACTGGGGAAGGCTGGGAGGGGGAGGCTGATGCTGGGGGAGGCTGGGAGGAGAGAGGCTGATCCTGGGGAAGGCTGGGAGGAGAGAGGCTGATGCTGGGGGAGGCTGGGAGGAGAGAGGCTGATCCTGGGGAAGGCTGGGAAGGGGAGGCTGATGCTGGGGGAGGCTGATGCTGGGGTAGGCTGATGCTGGGGTAGGCTGATGCTGGGGGAGGCTGGGAGGGTGTAGGCTGATGCTGGGGGAGGCTGAGAGGAGAGAGGCTGATGCTGGGGGAGGCTGGGAGGGGGAGGCTGATGCTAGGAGGAGGGAGGCTGGGAGTAGAGCGGCTGATCCTGGGGAAGGCTGGGAGGGGAAGGCTGATGCTGGGGGAGGCTGGGAGGAGAGAGGCTGATGCTGGGGGAGGCTGGGAGGAGAGAGGCTGATGCTGGGGGAGGCTGCGAGGAGAGAGGCTGATGCTGGGGGAGGCTGGGAGGAGAGAGGCTGATGCTGGGGGAGGCTGCGAGGAGAGAGGCTGATGCTGGGGGAGGCTGGGAGGCGAGAGGCTGATGCTGGGGGAGGCTGGGAGGGGGAGGCTGATGCTGGGGGAGGCTGGGAGGGGGAGGCTGATGCTGGGGGAGGCTGGGAGGAGGGAGGCTGGGAGGGAGGAGGCTGAGAGAAGAGAGGCTGATGCTGGGGGAGGCTGAGGCTGGGAGGAGAGAGGCTGTTGCTAGGGACAGAAAGGCTGATGCTGGGAGGAGAGAGGCTGATGCTGGGAGGAGAGAGGCTGATGCTGGGAGGAGAGGCTGATGCTGGGGGCAGAGAGGCTGATGCTGGTGCAGCATGGGGGATGGAGCACGATGGGGAGTGCGCAGCATAGGGGATGGAGCACGTTTGGGAGTGCGCAGCATGGCGGATGGAGCACGTTTGAGAGTGCGCAGCATGGCGGATGGAGCACGTTTGGGAGTGCGCAGCATGGCGGATGGAGCACGTTTGGGAGTGCGCAGCATGGCGGATGGAGCACGTTTGGGAGTGCGCAGCATTGCGGATGGAGCACGTTTGGGAGTGCGCAGCATGGCGGATGGAGCACGATGGGGGGTGCGCAGCATGGGGGATGGAGCACGATGGGAGGTGCACACCTCCCCCCAACACACACACAACACACCACACACACACACACTGGGAACCACAAACAACGCCCTACACAGACACCCACACACAGACAACGCTGCACACACAAAACACCCAACACACAAACACCGCGGCATACATAAATATACGCACATACCACGCAACACACACATTGCACAAAACATACCTCCCCCCAAAACACACCACACCCACACAAACCGCGCAAAACACACACACACAATGCTACAGACACACAGCGCTCCACAAACAACGCAACACACGCAACACACATACAACACCGCTCTCACCCCCCGCCACACCCAGACAACACCCAGAACATGTACAGCGCCCTACACAAACACTTGGTACCTACAGACAACAACATCTATATATATATATATATATATATATATAACAAAAATCATACATTAACTACACAATACGTAAATTCTAGAATACCCGATGCGTAGAATCGGGCCACCTTCTAGTTTATTATATAACTGTATCATGGATATGTTTTGTAAAACAACTAAAATACCAAAACTTGTATCACTGTCGAAATATTTCTAGACCTAACTGTATGTGATGTATTTAGATCAGACTCATTGTATCCTATGTGATGTATGTTCAGTATTCAGTGTGTCTCCTATATGACGTATATACAGCCGACTCATTGCCTCTTATGTGATGTATTTACAGCAGTCTCAGTGTTTCCCATGTGATGTATATGCCGAAGTCTCAGTGTCTCCTATATGATGTATACAGCAGTCTTGGTGTCTCATATGTGATGTATATACAGCAATCTCGGTGTCTCCTATGTGATGTATGTACAGCAGTCTCAGTGTCAACTACGTAATGTATACACAGCAGTTTTGGTGTCTCTTATGTGAAGTATATACAGATGTCTCCTATGTGATGTATAATACAGCAGTCACTGTGTCACCCAGACAATTTTGTTTTTTTCCATGAAAAATCATAATTTTATTTATCAACTGAGTTGCATAATGAATAGAATATATAGTCCAGATATTGACAAGGTTAGAAATAATGATTTTTACTTGAAATAATAATTTCCTCTTCACACTTTGCTTTCGGCACAGAATGCTCCTTTGGAGCAATTCCAGCTTTGCAGAGCTTTGGCATTCTAGCTGTTAATTTGCAGAGGTAATCTGGAGATATTTCACACCATGCTTCCCCCTCCCACAAGTGGGATGGGCTTGATGGGCACTTTTTGGCACCATACGATCAAGCTGCTCCCACAACATCTCAATAGGGTTGAGGTCTGGTGACTGGGCTGGCCACTCCATTACAGATAGAATACCAGCTGCTGCTTCTTCCCTAAATAGTTCATGCATAATTTGGAGGTGTGTTTTGGGTCATTGTCCTGTTGTAGGATGAAATTGACTCCAATCAAGCGCTGTCCACAGGGTATGGCATAACATTGCAAACTGGAGTGATAGCCTTCCTTATTCAAAATCCCTTTTACCTTGTAAAAATCTCCCACTTACCAGCACCATAGCAACCCCAGACCATCACATTACCTCCACCATGCTTGACAGAAGGCGTCAGACACTCTTCAAGCATCTTTTCAGTAGTTCTGCATCTCACAAATGTTCTGTGTGATCCAAACACCTCAGACTTCGATTCGTCTGTCCATAACACTTTTTTCCAATCTTCCTCTGTCCAATGTCTGTGTTCTTTTGCCCATATTTATCTTTTCCTTTTATTAGCCAGTCTCAGATATGGCTTTTTCGTTGCCACACTGCCCTGAAGGCCGGCATCCCGGAGTCGCCTCTTCACTTTAGACGATGACACTGGCGTTTTGCGGGTATTATTGAATGAATAATGAAGCTGCCAGTTGAGGACCTGTGAGGCGTCGATTTCTGAAACTAGAGACTGTAATGTACTTGTCTGTTGCTCAGTTGTGCAGCGCGGCCTCCCACTTTTCTTTCTACTCTAGTTAGAGCCTGTTTGTGCTCTCCTCTGAGGGGAATAGTGCACACCATTGTAGGAAATCTTCAGTTTCTTGTCAATTTCTTGCATGGAATATCCTTCATTTCTAAGAACAAGAATAGACTGTCAAGTTTCACATGAAAGTTCCCTTTTTCTGTCTATTTTGAGAGTTTAATGGAACCAACAAATGTAATGCTCCAGATTCTCAACTAGCTCAAAGGAAGGTCAGTTTTATAGCTTCTCTAATCAGCAAAACTGTTTTCAGCTGTGTTAACATACTTGCACAAGGGTTTTCAAGGGATTTCTAAACATCCATTAGCCTTCTAACAAAGTTAGCAAACACAATGTACCATTAGAACACAGGAGTGGTGGTTGTTGGAAATGGGCCTCTATACACCTATGTAGATAATGCATTAAAATGCAGATGTTTGAAACTAGACTAGTCATTTACCACATTAACAATGTATAGAGGGTATTTCTGTGTAATTTAATGTTAGCTTCATTGAAAAAAATGTGCTTTCCTTTCAAAAATAAGGAAATATCTAAGTGACCCTAAACTTTTGAACTGTAGTGTATATACAGCAGTCTCATTGCCTGCTATGTGATGTATATACAGCAGTCTCAGTATCTCCTATGTAATGTATACACAGTGCTTTTGGTGTCTCATATGTGATGTATATACAGCAGTCTTGAAGTCTCCTATGTGGTGATATATATACAGCAGTCTCAATGTTTCCTATGTGGTGTATATACAGCAGTACCAGTGTCTGCTATGTGTTGTATATACAGCAGTCTCAGTGTCTTTTATGTGATGTAAATACAGCAGTCTTGGTATCTCCTATGTGATGTATATACAGCAGTCTTAGTGTCTCCTATGTGATGTATGTACCACAGTCTCAGTGTCTCCTATGTCTCGGTGTTTCTATGTAGTGTATACAGCAGTCTCTGTGTCTCTTATGGGATGTATACAACAGTCTTGGTGTCTCCTATGTGATGTGCTGTATATACTACAGACTTCCCATTGCTTGAGTTCTATAAATGTTATGTGAGCAGTGATGAATCTTCAACTGTGAGAATGCAAGAATACCTGAAGTGTAATATTTGGTACATTTATGTTCAGAATTTAATGCTGCAAGTTCTGTTTGTGACGGGGTCCTTGTCCCATATCATACAATCAACAGAGTGAGAGATGGGTGAACAATCCAAAGCATATTTATTCCATGCAATACAGAATGACCATCAAATAATCCACCACACAGAGGGTAAAGTAGTCCAGTAATGGCATAAATGTCCCGGGGATGAGCCACAACCCTCCAGCAGTCCTTTTCCAGGCAAATGGGGGTTTCTCAATGGCTCTCTGGGGTTCTGCCTGTAGCTACTCCCCCCCCCCCAGAGGATCAATTCTTCTCTATTCTCCTTCCCAGCCTGACTAACCAATTCTTCAGGTCAGCAGAGAGTTAGGTGGATCCTAGGCCCTCTCCCCCAGACCTAGGGACAGAAACACTACAGGGGGTGATAACCTACAGACAAAACAATGTACACACAAGGAATACACAGAATGTACAGTGAACCATGCCTAAAATACGAACCTACACAACATGATACACAACCCCCCATATTTCACTATCAGAGCTCCTGTTCTCACTTTCGTTTGCACCAAATTCACAAACGTCTTTGCTTCTGACCTCAACATTTTGCTGCCCCTGAAGTTTTGTGGTTATACTGTGATATGCATTTTTTTCCAGAGCACAAAAAAAAAATGCTGGCCAAAAGTATTGGCACCCCTGCAATTCTGTCAGATAATACTCAGTTTCTTCTTGAAAATGATTGCAATCACAAATTCTTTGGTATTATTATCCTCATTTATTTTGCTTGCAATGAAAAAACACAAAAGAGAATGAAACAAAAATCAAATCATTGATCATTTCACACAAAACTGCAAAAATGGGCCAGACAAAAGTATTGGCACCCTTAGCCTAATACTTGGTTGCACAACCTTTAGCCAAAATAACTGCGAACAACCGCTTCCGGTAACCATCAATGAGTTTCTTACAATGCTCTGCAGGAATTTTAGACCATTCTTCTTTGGCAAACTGCTCCAGGTCCCTGAGATTTGAAGGGGCCTTCTTCAAACTGCCATTTTGAGATCTCTCCACAGGTGTTCTATGGGGTTCAGGTCTGGACTCATTGCTGGCCACTTTAGTAGTCTCCAGTGCTTTCTATCAAACCATTTTCTAGTGCTTTTTGAACTGTGTTTTGGGTCATTGTCCTGCTGGAAGACCCATGACCTCTGAGGGAGACCCAGCTTTCTCACACTGGGCCCTACATTATGCTGCAGAATTTGTTGGTAGTCTTCAGACTTCATAATGCCATGCACACGGTCAAGCAGTCCAGTGCCAGAGGCAGCAAAGCAACCCCAAAACATCAGGGAAACTCTATGTTGATGGCTTTTCCTAAAAAGCTCTACTTTTGTCTCATCTGACCAGAGAACATTCTTCCAAAACGTTTTAGGCTTTCTCAGGTAAGTTTTGGCAAACTCCAGCCTGGCTTTTTTATGTCTCGGGGTAAGAAGTGGGGTCTTCCTGGGTATCCTACCATACAGTCCCCTTTCATTCAGACGCCAACGGATAGTACAGGTTGACAGTGTTGTACCCTCGGACTGCAGGGCAGCTTGAACTTGTTTGGATGTTAGTCGAGGTTCTTTATCCACCATCCGCACAATCTTGCGTTGAAATCTCTCGTGAATTTTTCTTTTCCTTCCACATCTAGGGAGGTTAGCCACAGTGCCATGGGCTTTACACTTCTTGATGACTCTGCGCACCGTAGACACAGGAACTTTCAGGTCTTTGGAGATGGACTTGTAGCCTTGAGATTGCTCATGCTTCCTCACAATTTGGATTCTCAAGTCCTCAGACAGTTCTTTCGTCTTCTTTCTTTTCTCCATGCTCAATGTGGTGCACACAAGGACACAGGACAGAGGTTGAGTCAACTTTAATCCATGTCAACCAGCTGCAAGTGTGATTTATTATTGCCAACATCTGTTAGGTGCCACAGGTAAGTTACAGGTGCTGTTATTACACAAATTACAGAAGCATCACATGATTTTTCAAACAGTGCCAATACTTTTGTCCACCCCCTTTTTTATGTTTGGTGTGGAATTATATCCAATTTGGCTTTATGACAATTTTTTTTATTTTTTTTTCATTGAAGACAAATTAAATGAAGATAATAATACCAAAGAATTTGTGATTGCAATCATTGTCAGGAAGAAACTGAGTATTATCTGACAGAATTGCAGGGGTGCCAATACGTTTGGCCAGCACTGTATATATATATATATATATATATATATATATATATATATATATATATATATATATATATATATATATATATATATATATATATATGCGGTGTATATATATATATATATATATATATGTAAAAAAATATTACTGCTGAGCTGCTGTCACTCAATATTTTGCCAATATGTGTTCAAGGTTCTAAAACTGAAGTAACACCTTTCTATCTTGTCCTCTCGGAGGATCTGGCGCAGTTTCAGGGGGGTGACAGGGCCTTCACTGTGATAAGATTCTTTACAAGCGTGGCTGGATTGTCTCAGACTCTCTCAGGACACATTCTCTGAGAATTTTAGCTCATGTTTTCATGTGTTCACAATTCCAGAGAACAACATTGAAGCATCACCTGAATCCCCCAAGGGCCCTGAAAGATAAAATGTGGTGAAGGGCCACAAATTTCCTTGTAAGCATTTTGTTTGCACATGAGTTTTTGGAGCAGAAACTATCCAAAAACTACGAGGAATTACAAAAATATGAGATTTGCTTGCAGAGTTGGGATATGTGCAAACAACGTCTTTATTAGGTGAATTCCATCAGGAACCCACCTGAAAAAGCGTCACAAAACCAATGCAAAAAATGGACATAATGCACAAAACAACATTGCTGTGCACATGTTCCATCCTATTTCCACAAAAGCGCTGCCAAAGAAAGAAAACTCCAGAGTTTCTGCTCTGAAAAATGAGAAAAAAAAAACTAAGAAAAAATACTGCTAAGAACTATATAATGGTATAAGAGAAGTGAAGGTGCTCTATGCTATTCTTTATAGTTTCGCTCATCATGCAGGCTTCATCTAAGGCTGGAAAGTAATTAAAGTTTGGTCCTGTTGAATGCCAGGTGCCCATTGAGGAGGGTCTGAATGAAGTGACAAGTTACTAGCCTATTTTAAATTTTTTTGCGCTATGGGCCTCATATATTGGGGAACCAATAGTCAGAGCTATCACACGCCCCCTGTTCATCTTATTGTCACAGTCCTCTCCTTGGAGATTAGTGACAGGCTCAGGTTCGGAGTCTCTGTTATACCATCTGAAACTATACACATTAAATGTGTTTTTACTTTTGGCATACACAGGGTTAATGTCTGTTTTCCTTGCCAGCAGCAAGCTCATTACCCCTGCTAAGGTGTTTCCACTGATAACCACTCCCAACCTGGATAAATACCTTCTGCTCCCAACAGAGGGCGCCGTTTATTCAGAATCCATTCTGGAGCTTGGTCTGGAACATGAAGGAGGTTGTTGTTGTTGCTGCTGTTGCTGTCTTTTGTTGTTTGGTGCAAAACTTACCCTGTTGTTTAGTTACCTTCTGCTTACCTCATTTACCTTCTGTACAGCTTCATGTAGCCCCCTTGGTGTTTGTTTTTGGTATGCGTGAGTTTTGTTGACCCCCTATCTGTGTTGTGTGTCGGTGAGGTTTTGTGACTTCTGTCCCGGCCTGTCCTTTGGGTGGTGGGTGTGGAGGGTATTACATCAGGGCTGGGGACAAGAGATAGGGATACACTGGTGGTTCAAACCTCACTACCATCGAGTGTACCTCTGGGTTGAGGGTCAACTCAGGGCTCTACCTAGTTGAGTGCCGATCAACTTGTATATAATGGATCTGCGCTCGTTAACAGGCCAAATTCAGCTGTGTATATGGGTCGTTAAGCCAAAAGAGACTCCCCAGTTCTATCAGACGTGAGTGGGGCACAATATTTCTTCACTGGCAGATGGGGCCATTTTACATTATCAGATTCTGCTTCCCTTTATCACTAAGGTCTGTGATATATCATAGGTTGTAGCCACAAGCCGCGTCCGATGAGGTAAGAGATAGTTGTAGCAAAGCTTTGGGTCGTTGCCTGCAGAGATTTTGCTGTTCTTTTGAAGTTGGCCTTTTTAGGTTGTTCCTTTTTAGTTTTCTTAGTCTGAGGAGAAGCTCTGCCAAGTCCTTAAACTCCTGAAACTTCAGGAACCTGTTTTATAAAATAAATGAAGGGAAGGATTTATTACACTCGCAAATCCTCAACTACAACGTCGTTTCTCCATCAGAATAAAGAGATTGCATAAAAAAAATTAAAGGTGGCAATTAATAGTGTGATGTCCTACAAAATGGTGAAGCCGAGACTTTGCTCAAAGGGAAATGAAACTCTAAAGGGTTTTGAGAGACCTTTTTAATCTTCCCCATTTGTAGAAAACTACATAAAGGGAATCTATGGCTGACACTTATCAGGGTACATCTGTGGGTGGACACTTATGAAGGGGCATCTGTGGGTGGACACTTATCAGGGCACATCTGTGGGTGGACACTTATGAAGGGTCATCTGTCGCTGGATGCTTAAGAGAGGCTTAAGAGAGGGCATCTATGGCTTATACCAATGAGGGAGTATCTATGACTGACATTTACAAGGGGCATCTGTGGCGGAGACTTAGGGGGGGTTACCTGTAGCTGGATGTTTAAAAAGGGCATTTTTGGCTGACATGATGGGGCATCTGGGGGTAGACAATTATGAGAGAACATCTGTGGCTGACATTTATGATGGGGCATTTGTGTGTGGACACTTATGAGGGGACATCTGTGCGTTTACACTTATGGGTTACATCTGAGGGTGGACACTTATGAGGGGGCATCTGTGGGTGTACACTTATGGGGGACATCTGTGGGTGGACATTTATGAGAGGCATCTGTGAGTGGACACTTATGAGGGACATCTGTGGGTGGACACTTAAGAGGGGAAAGCTGTCTCTTACACTTATGAGGGGGCATATATGGCTGATTTTTATGATATGGCTGACATTTATGAGGGGACATCTGTGGGTGGACCCTTATGAGGGGTATCTGTGGCTGGACACTTTTGAGGAGACATCTGTGGGTGGACACTTAAGAGCGGCAAACTATGTCTTACACTTATGAGAGGGCATCTATGGCTGTCATTTATGAGGGAGCATGTGTGGGTATACACTTATGAGTGGTATCTGAGGCTGGACTCTTATGGAGGGGGCACCTGTGGCTGGACGCTTATTAAGGGCATCTGTGGCTGAACATTTATGAGGAAATATGAAGCTGGACATGTATGTGTGCCATCTGAGGTAGCACACTTATGAGAGGTCATCTGTGGCTGAAATTTATGAGGGGGCATCTGTGGGTGGACACCTATCGGGGGCATCTGTGGGTGGACACTTATGAGGGGGCATCTGTAGGTGAACGCTTATGAATGGTGATCTGTGGCTGGTCGCTTACAAAGGGCATCTGTGGCTGGATGTGTATGTGTGGTATCTGAGGTAGGACACTTATGAAGGGCATCTGTGGCTGGATGTGTATGTGTGGTATCTGAGGTAGGACACTTATGAAGGGCATCTGTGGCTAGATGTGTATGTGTGGTATCTGAGGTAGGACACTTATGAAGGGCATCTGTGGCTAGATGTGTATGTGTGGTATCTGAGCTAGGACACTTATGAAGGGCATCTGTGGCTGGATGTGTATGTGTGGTATCTGAGGTAGGACACTTATGAAGGGCATCTGTGGCTGGATGTGTATGTGTGGTATCTGAGGTAGGACACTTATGAAGGGCATCTGTGGCTGGATGTGTATGTGTGGTATCTAAGTTATGAAGGGCATCTGTGGCTGACCTTTATGAGGGGGCATCTGTGGGTGGACATGTGGCGCCCTAGGACCTGGTCGCCACAACAGCATTGCCCTCTCAAAGGGTTAATGCTGAGCCTGGAGGTAATTGGGAGATCCATTGGCCAGCAGGTTTAACACCCAACACAGTTCTCCCTCCGGCCAGCAGGGGGAGCTCTGAACCTGGAATTCCAGGGAGCCTTCCTCTACCTGACCAGAGGGAGGAAGTGGAGTCAGTCTGAAGGGAGTAGTGAAAGTGAACAGACGCAGAGTGAGCTGTCCTGTGAATCTGGGGCCTAGAGCTGGAGCAGCTTGGCCCAGAGAAGCAGGAATAGCTGAGAGGCAGCAGAGAGACTCAGACATCGGAGTCTGTGGTTGCCAGGGTATAAAATCCGTCCCTGGTAGCCGAGTCCGAAGGGCAGGAGAGCTGCAAGCCCCTGGCCCAGAAACATCCAAGGTACAGCTGCAGCATCAGGGCCCGGTGTGGACTCCAGCGGAGAAGCACCAGAGAGAGGGTCTGCGCAGCCACCTACAGAAAGAAGGGACGTGCCATCGGTCCCAGCAGCAAAGAGGGCCATTGCTGGATTCAGAGAAGCAGGGTCCTATCATCACAAAGCAAAGTACAGGAGTAGGCCTCATACTCAGCTGGCCAGAAAGATCATCCCAAGTACTTCCAGGCCGACCGGATCCCCATCACCACCTGTAACGGTCTCCCAGGACTGGACTGTTCCCAGAGTAAAAGAGGAGAAGGTAAAGAGACTGTTGTTTGTGCCTGGTTCTTTCCTCGCCTGTCGGCCCTGCACCGTGTTAGCCACACAACACCATAGACTTTCACGGGCACCAACTGTATCCCGGGGCATCGCTCCACCTGTGGGGAGCAGTAACATCATAGCTGCCATAACATCACCCCGGAGTTCTCCCATAGCAGCGGCGGCTTAATAGCCGCATACCACAGGTGGCGTCACGAACATTAACTTCAACTCATCAGCCACATATTCAACTGACACCCACCAGGGCCACGGAGCCGGGCCCAGCCACCACTGACTACCACCGGACTAGTCCGGCCCGGCACCGAGTGTCCCATAGCCCTGGGGTGGGCGAGTCAACTTTTGGCGTCACGAACAGGATTTCGTGCCCGGTTCCACCGGGTACTGTGCGCCTGAATAATTGCGCTTTAAAGACTGTATTACTGCGTGTTTCACTGTTTGAAAACTGCCGCCGCCATTATCCTCACTGAGCGCAGGAAGAAGGGGGGCGTGCCTGACAAAGAGCGCGAAGGGAGCGCGCCATCAGAGCAGAGCGCTGTTAACCCCGCGCGACCCGGAAGGAAATTTGAAAAGTGAACGGAGCCTGGTAAGGTTCACTAAGGGGGAGGAAGATGTCCGACGCAGAGGGAGGGCAGGTGGCTGCCATAGCCCGAGACGCCGCAGCGCCCGCCGAAGCGATCCCTGTCGCCGTCGCCCCATCCCCCGCTGTAGCGCCGGTAATGCCGATCACCATGCCGTACATACCGGGCGCAGAATGGCTGCCGCAGTATTCCGGGGAGTCCCATACCTTGAGCGACTTCAGAGAAAGCCTGCACAGCTTATTCCGGGTGTATCCGCTGACTGAGAGCCAGAAGGTGGGCATATTAATGGGACAGCTAGCCGGCGCAGCCCAGCGTGAAGTGAAGTCCTGGCCTGATACAGATAAAGGGACAGTAACCCAGATACTGGCCAAGCTAAAGAGTACTTTTGACACCCGCACCGCAGCAGAGATAAAGATGAGATTCTTTGGGTGCAAGCAGCGGCCCACAGACAGCATAAGGGACTATGCCCTAAACCTGCAGGAGGCCCTGAAAGCGGTTAAACAAGTGGACCCAGAGAGTGTACGTGAAGAACACAAACTCCTAACTGAGCAGTTCATAGAGGGGCTCCTGTCAGATGCCCACAGGACCCAGCTGCGTATCATGGTCCTGCAGAACCCTGCTCTGGACTTTGCAAAGTTTAAGGACCAGGCCATCCGGGTACTGAGAGAATCTACACCGAATGACCCAGTGCCCCTCCGGCCTCTTGCTATCACGTACCCCGGGGTGGTGCCTGCAACACGAGCCACTGCAGGGGCTGAGGCGCAGTCCCTGGATAAGGATCCCACTGCAGAGCTCAGACAGCAGTTCCAGGAGCTGACCAAGACTGTAGCTGCCCTTGCCAAGATCGTGCAGTCCCTACAAGTGACCCCATCGCCTGCAAAAATCGAGTTGGCCTCCAGCCCAGATGACGTCCCATGGATGCGACAGAGGAGGGTTCCGCCGACCCGAGGCAGAGACACAGACCGGTATGATTCAACGGGACAACCGATCTGCCGCCGCTGCAGCCAGGCGGGCCACATTGCACGATACTGTCCTTTAAATGGGCCGAGCCTGGGGCCAGGAGCCGACCCCCAGGTGTAAGGAAGCCCGGCTCAACCCCCAGCCGCAGCAAGTATGTGGGAGGACGACCGGTCCTTCCTATTGTGCTGGATGGGATCCCTTTGAATGCCCTCCTGGATACTGGGTCCCAGGTAACGACCATCCCCTATAAACTGTACAAAAGATATTGGGCTGATTCAGACATTGACCATGGCCCAGATGATGATTTAACAATTGTGGCCAGTAATGGTCAGCCCTTACCTCAAATTGGGTATAAAGAAGTAACCATTAAAGTGGGGCGGGTGGAATTGCCATGTCAGGGGATGATAATTGTAGATATTGATCGCAAAGAATCTGACCCGCTGGTAACCATTGGTACAAATGTGATAGAAAATTGTATTGCCGAAGTGATAATTTTGTTGCAGCAGGCGTCTGAAACTGCCAGCTCCGGGCAGCAGCGTGCCCTACAGAGGGAGATCAGAGCCCTGATGAGGAGGCAGCAGGTGGAGCTGGCCGGAGGAGAAATTGGCAGTGTGAGGGTAAGTGACCCCCTACCCATTGCAATACCCCCAAGAAGTGAAATGTTGATATGGTGTCGGGCAGCAATAGGCCTCAAGGGTCAGGATTACCATGCCTTGGTAGAACCGGTGTATTCAGACAGTAGGCCTGGAGTCCTGATAGCCAGAGGGGTAGCAGACGTCCGCAAGGGGAGAGTGCCCATCCGTGTCCTGAATTGTGGGGAGGAGGAAGCCAAATTGCCCCGGTACGCCACTGTAGCAAAACTGTACACTGTCAGTAACAACACCATCAAAGCAGTGGAACCCTTGATCCCGTCCGACCAGGCGGAAGACAAGGGCTCCAAGGGGCAGCTGGAAGACTGGTGCCAAAACTTACATGTGGGCACCGACTCCACCCCCTCACACCAAAAGAATGGGGTTTACCGGGTGGTACAGGAGTACGAGCGGGTCTTCAGCAAACACCCCCTAGATTTTGGGCAGGTGAAAGGGGTTAAACATCAAATCCCCACGGGTGATCATCCCCCCGTTAAAGAGAGATACCGCCCTGTACCCCCCGCACAGTATCAGCGTGCCAAAGAAATGTTACGGGAAATGAAGGAGGCTGGGGTTATCAGAGATAGTTGTAGCCCCTGGGCAGCTCCACTAGTGCTCGTAAAGAAAAAGGATGGTACAATGAGAATGTGTGTAGATTACAGGCAAATTAACCGCATTACACATAAAGATGCTTATCCCCTACCCAGAATAGAGGAGTCACTAACAGCTTTAAAGTCAGCTAACTATTTCTCCACCTTGGATCTCACCAGTGGGTATTGGCAGGTTCCCGTGGCAGAGGCGGACAAGGAGAAGACTGCATTCACGACGCCGATGGGCCTCTGCGAGTTCAACTGCATGCCATTCGGGCTCTGCAACGCCCCAGGGACATTCCAACGGTTGATGGAGTGCTGCTTGGGCCACCACAACTTCGAAACCGTGCTGTTGTACCTGGATGACGTCATAGTCTACTCCAAGACTTATGAAGACCACCTGAAGCACTTAGCAGAAGTGTTCGAGTCTTTGTCAAAATATGGCCTGAAGATCAAGCCGTCCAAATGTCACCTCTTGAAGCCAAAGGTACAGTACCTGGGACATGTGGTCAGCGCAGAAGGTGTGGCACCTGATCCGGAGAAAGTCACCGTAATCAAGGACTGGCCAAGACCCACCACGGTAAAGGAGGTGCGGCAGTTCCTTGGGCTGGTGGGCTACTACCGAAGGTTCATTGATGGTTTCACCAAGATAGCAGCGCCCCTTCAAGATCTCCTGGTGGGCCAACCAAAGCAGGCTAAGAAGCAGAGCCCTCCATTTGAATGGAGCAGCCAACTAGAAACCTCCTTTGTCCAGCTGAAAGGGGCTCTCACGGGAGAAGAAATTCTGGCCTACCCTGACTACAGCCAGCCGTTTGTACTGTATACAGACGCCAGCAACGTGGGCCTGGGAGCCGTTTTGTCCCAGGTGCAGGGAGGCAGGGAGAAGGTGATAGCGTACGCCAGTAGGAAGCTTCGGCCCACAGAAAGGAATCCAGAAAATTACAGTTCCTTCAAGCTGGAGTTCCTCGCTATTGTTTGGGCAGTGACTGAACGCTTCAAACACTATCTGGCGTCGGCCAAGTTCACCATCTTCACGGACAACAATCCGTTGACACACCTGGCAACAGCCAAGTTAGGGGCGTTGGAACAGCGATGGATGGCCCGGCTGTCTAACTTTGACTTTACCATCAAGTACCGGGCTGGCAAGAAGAATAACAATGCTGATGCGCTGTCCAGAATGCCTCACTTACCCGAATCTGGAGAAGACCTGGATGAACTCGAAGAGATAGAGTTACCGGCTTTCCATCATCAGGGCGTTTCCCAGTGTGAGCATGCTGTGGGAGTGAAGCGCTCGAGCCAACACGAGGTCCCGGTTAACCCATTACTCCACCATAATTGGGAAGAGACACAGAACGGTGACCCGGCGGTGCGATTGGTCAAAGAAAAGCTAGCACAAGCTGAGACTCATCTTGGTCCAGATGCTCCAGAAGAAGCCCAGCAGTTGTGGAAAGAGAGGGGACGACTGTTCACCTACCAAGGCAAGCTCTGCAAGAGACACGTCAACTGGCGAACAAATGAACTTGTCTGGCAGATCGTGGTTCCGCAGAGGGATGCTCCAATGGTCCTAGCAGCTTATCATGATAACGCAGGCCACTTTGGGTGGAAGAAGTTGGAGGCCCTACTCCGTGATCGGTTCTATTGGGTGCACATGAGAAAGGTGATCGAGAAGTGGTGCCGAGACTGTGGCCCGTGTAACCTGAGGCGGAAGGATGATGCCAGCCAAAGGTCTCCCCTACAGCCAATTGTTACGAAGCAGCCCCTGGAGTTGGTGGCCCTGGACCACGTGAAGTTAACACCAAGCCGGTCAGGCTATGTGTACGCCCTCACAATTGTGGACCATTACTCTCGTTTCCTGGTAGTAGTGCCTGTGAAGGACCAGACAGCCAGAACAGCAGCTAAAGCGTTCCAGGCATCCTTTTGCCGGCCTCACGGTTATCCGGAAAGGGTACTGACCGATCAAGGCCCTGCGTTCGAGGCGGAGGTGTTCCAAGAGTTTTGTAACATGTACGGTTGTAAGAAAATCAGAACAACACCGTACCACCCCCAAACCAATGGACTGTGCGAGAAAATGAACCATGTGGTTATTGATATGCTGAAGACTCTACCTCTGGAAGAAAGGAACCAATGGCCAGAGAAGCTGCCAGATCTGGTCGACCTGTACAACCATATCCCAGTAAATTCGACCAACTGCAGCCCCGCTTACCTGATGCGAGCCAGACCTGGCAGGTTGCCTGTAGACTTTGAGATGGGGACTGTGTCGCCTGAGGCGGTTCAAGAAATAGAGGATTGGGATACAGAACGGCAGCAGCAGTACCGTAAGGTCCAGGAATGCGTAGAGAGGAGCCTGTCTCAAGCCAGAACAAGACAAGAGCAGCAGTACAATCAAACGGCCCCAGCAACTCCCTTAGCACCTGGAGAACAAGTCCTCAAGAAGAAGCGGAGGACGCATAAATTGGATGATCAGTGGGAGAACGAGCCCTACACCATTATCCCCTCCAACTTTGACAACAGTAAGGTGTGCCTCATAAGCAAGGACGAAGGCAAGACTTGTCAAGCAATATCCAGAGACCGCCTGAAGACGTGCCCTGAGCGGTGCAAAGTTCAAAGGGAAGTGGAGGAAGTTCGAGAAGAAGGGGAAGAGATGATACAAACGATCCTCGGCAAATTCCCCAAGACTTGGACCCGCATAAATGGTGCCGTAGTGGTACCGGTCCTGACGTTCCCACAGTTGGTCGAGCCAGAAACAGAACAGGTTCCGGATCCACCCAAAGAACCGTCCGCCCCGACACGCGGTGACACGCCAGCAGTGGAACAGGAGGATCAACCCCCTGTCAGTGGTGAACCTGTCATACCCTTGGCGACTCCTAGACCACATAGGCAATCATCATGCATACCTATTGGGGTTAGGCCTACTGGTAGTGCTGAGATAGGAGACACACTAAGTAGTCAGGGACAAACACCAGAGCTACGCAGGTCTCAACGCAGCACTCGGGGACAACCCCCTCTAAGGTATAGGGAATCAACTATATAAAGAAAGAGTATTTATTAGAATGTAAATAGTTATGTGAAAAGTCTGTAATGTCGTGTACAAAATGTTTTTTTTTTGTGATTGCGAAATTGGACAATTGGGCCACTGGACTATGGGTGGCCAACACCTAAATTGTTTATAGTTAGCACCAGTGTGCTCAACACCCCTGAAGAAAAACCCGTCCGGCGTGCATAGAGTGGGGTCATCAATGCTCTGACGCACGCCCAGAGCCTACGTTGGGGGTTTTATCGCGGCGGGTCCCCCATGGAGCAGTGTAATGGACACCCGGCAGGGAGCCACACTGGACTCTTATAGTACTGTTTGAATTTGTAACGTTAAAGAGAATGTGCCTCCCATATTGGGATGAAATGTATGACATGTTATGTTTTGTTTCCACAGTCCGGGAGTACTGAATTTAACTAAGGGGGAGTGTGGCGCCCTAGGACCTGGTCGCCACAACAGCATTGCCCTCTCAAAGGGTTAATGCTGAGCCTGGAGGTAATTGGGAGATCCATTGGCCAGCAGGTTTAACACCCAACACAGTTCTCCCTCCGGCCAGCAGGGGGAGCTCTGAACCTGGAATTCCAGGGAGCCTTCCTCTACCTGACCAGAGGGAGGAAGTGGAGTCAGTCTGAAGGGAGTAGTGAAAGTGAACAGACGCAGAGTGAGCTGTCCTGTGAATCTGGGGCCTAGAGCTGGAGCAGCTTGGCCCAGAGAAGCAGGAATAGCTGAGAGGCAGCAGAGAGACTCAGACATCGGAGTCTGTGGTTGCCAGGGTATAAAATCCGTCCCTGGTAGCCGAGTCCGAAGGGCAGGAGAGCTGCAAGCCCCTGGCCCAGAAACATCCAAGGTACAGCTGCAGCATCAGGGCCCGGTGTGGACTCCAGCGGAGAAGCACCAGAGAGAGGGTCTGCGCAGCCACCTACAGAAAGAAGGGACGTGCCATCGGTCCCAGCAGCAAAGAGGGCCATTGCTGGATTCAGAGAAGCAGGGTCCTATCATCACAAAGCAAAGTACAGGAGTAGGCCTCATACTCAGCTGGCCAGAAAGATCATCCCAAGTACTTCCAGGCCGACCGGATCCCCATCACCACCTGTAACGGTCTCCCAGGACTGGACTGTTCCCAGAGTAAAAGAGGAGAAGGTAAAGAGACTGTTGTTTGTGCCTGGTTCTTTCCTCGCCTGTCGGCCCTGCACCGTGTTAGCCACACAACACCATAGACTTTCACGGGCACCAACTGTATCCCGGGGCATCGCTCCACCTGTGGGGAGCAGTAACATCATAGCTGCCATAACATCACCCCGGAGTTCTCCCATAGCAGCGGCGGCTTAATAGCCGCATACCACAGGTGGCGTCACGAACATTAACTTCAACTCATCAGCCACATATTCAACTGACACCCACCAGGGCCACGGAGCCGGGCCCAGCCACCACTGACTACCACCGGACTAGTCCGGCCCGGCACCGAGTGTCCCATAGCCCTGGGGTGGGCGAGTCAGACACTTACCAGGATTCACTCATTCAGGACCTGTCATCTAATCCTCTGAAGGACCCAGCCCATTCACATATTTCATGGACAGTCCATTGATTTCCAGCTTAAATACTTTTATTTCTCCTACGATGGCGCTGAAGAGAAACTGAATACTTGCTCCAAGGTTCCCCACCGGCCACGGCTAATCACTGAGGGTCCTAGCCGTGGACCACCCCTTTAGTGTTTATCCATGCACTGCAAGAGATGGAGACACCCCCCGGAGTATTAGAGTGGGCTCAGTAAATTTTACGGGGCTGTTTATATCATCATAGAGCCTGATGAACCTCGCAGCACGACCGCTGGGCCCCATAGAATAATACAGAAAAGTTTTTCTTCCCTGAAGAGTTTATAGAATTTGATTCATGTCGGCGTAGTTCGTATTCCCCATGACAACTCTTACGCAAACTTCGCATGTAGACTTTCTGTAAGAGATCACACGCGGAGCCAATATTTTGACATTCCCAATCCTGTACATATTATTTTTCCTGGTATCATAAGGCCCACACCCGAGCACAGATATGTACGGCACAGAAAGTCACACCAACACGCGGGCAGAGAGCAAGCTAAAGCCGTAATAATAATGAGAGTCCACGAAAACTCACTACAGTGAACGCAACGAATACCTACAAATATCCTAATATCAAAAAAGCCCTTTATTGGAGGAAGCCATCTTGTAACAGAGCGGAGAAGCCCCCAGAAGCCGAGAATGAAGGCTGTAACTGCGGCATCATGCATCGGCTGATGCCCGCAGTACAGAGGTATAGAAGCAGAAGTCTGTGTCTTTCCAGTAGACGTTTCCAAATTTGACCTCCAGACCTGACATGGCTTTACATGCCCCTGAATGTCTGAACCCTGGGGCATCACACAAGGGAAACCTTTCAGGACAGCCACTTATTAGAAAGTTCCTGTGGTGGCCCCGTATTTTTACAGGAAGCCTATTGGCAAATATGGTACTTCTGAGTTAAATGGTTAGTCTGTGAGTCAGCTATAAGGGTCACATCATAGTTGTCACGACGTGACTGTAGGATAATGAGGGATAGGGGCTCCTATGCTGTCCCTCAATCTAAGGGACCCTATGATATCCCTAACTTCCAGATTACTTCTGATGGTGGAGCTGCCTGAGTCGTGTACCTGACCAGATCCAATCTGACTCCATCCTCTCACCAAGGAAGGATGGGGAAGAAGTGAAGAGGAAACACAGGTAAAGACAGACAAGGGAATACCAAAACTCTGATACGCTATACACACACACAGGAATAGACAATGAGAGACTCAGGAGAAAAGCAAGAGCAGGAAGGTAGCAACAAAAGAGTTAATTCCACAGCCACACACATCAACAAGTACCACAATCACTAGATAATCTGGATCACAACACCTCACCAGACCAGCTAAGATAAACTATAGCTGGCAGAGAATGAAGGCTCTAGCCAGCATATATAGGAGGAGAGCAGATGTAATTGGCTCCCCCACAACATTTGATGAATAGAGACTAACAAGCAGACTAGCAGAGATTACCTCTTACTAGCCTGCCTATGAACTACCACTCTGCAGGTCAATGCCCAAGTCTGCCTGCTTTGATTATAGACACCATCTCGACGATGTCATGACAGTCTGCGACGTTTGTATAAACCTCCATATGAACGTTTTCTGTAGTTCCAAATTTGCTGTGAATGTCCTGATTTTTCAGAAACATTCTTGGCAAAATTCGGGTCTTCTTTGGGCTAAAAGGATTGGGGTTTATGCCCAAAAATGAGTGGTCTCACTAGGTATGAAGAAATTATCAGGCATGTCGGGGAGTTCCAGGGTTAGTAACTACGCTTCCATTTCCAGCTTTCTAGCTTATAAATGCCACTGACTGGGTCCCAGAAAATGGCCCCAAGAGGCGTCTACTGAGTCCTGTCTGGTCATAAATTCTGGTCTAAAGGATCCGTATGATGATGTTTTGCAATATCCTCATTGTGATGACCCAGAGATGCCCCGATGTTACTTGTCTCTGTGCCATGTCCTCACTCTGATCTATTAAAACCAAATATTGTTCTCCTTATTCACGGGCAAATCAGGCTCAGCTCAGTGGTGTCCCGTACTGCAGCTTTACACTATGTGCAGGGGAGCAGCAACATCCCCAACACGATTTTCTTCAATAGTTGCCATATTCAACAGTCAAGAACTTAGATTCTCGAGGCACAAGATTCACAGTCTGAAAAACGTATGGTTAGAACTCTGGAACGCTTCCACGCATCCCGGTGATTCTGACATTATTTATTCGTGACATATTGTAGTTCATGAGAGTTACAAATTTAGAACGATATTTTTTCTTTGATTTGTGAAAAAAATTGGAAATTTGACGACATTTTAAAAATTTTGCAATTTGCAAACTTTTCATTTCTCTGCCCTTAAGGCCGATTTACACGCTGCGACATCGCTCAAGCGATCTCGTTGGGGTCACGGAATTTGTGACGCACATCCGGTCGCTTTAGCGATGCCGTCGCGTGTGACACCTATGAGCCATTTTGCATCGTTGCAAAAACGTTCAAAATCGCTCATCGGTGACATGGGGGTCCATTCTCTAATATCGTTGCTGCAGCAGTAATGAAGTTGTTCCTCGTTCCTCCGGCAGCACACATCGCTCCGTGTGACACCGCAGGAACGAGGAACCTCTCCTTACTTGCCTCCCGCCTGCAATGCGGAAGGAAGGAGGTGGGCGGGATGTTACGTCCCGCTCATCTCCGCCCCTCCGCTTCTATTGGGCGGCGGTTCAGTGACGCAGCTGTGACGTCGCTGTGACGCTGAACGAACCGCCCCCTTAGAAAGTAGGCGTTTCGCCGGTCACAGCGACGTCGCAGGGCAGGTAAGTAGTGTGACGGGTCTGGGCAATGTTGTGCGCCACGGGCAGCGATTTGCCCATGTCGCACAACCGATGGGGGCGGGTACCCACGCGCAGCGTGTAAAGCGGCCTTTAAACCAGAGAGTTCTGTGACAATTACATTTCCCACATGTCTACTTTACATCAGTGCAAATTTTTGAAACAAAATTTTTGGGGATTAGAATGTCAGAAGGTGTCAAAGTTCAACAGCAATTTCCTAACAAAATTTACAAAACATTTTTTTTAGGGACCATATCACATTTGAAGTAACTTTGAGAGGCCTAGGTGACATAAAATACCCCAAAAGTGACACCATTCTAAAAACTGCACCCCTCAAAGTGCTCAAAATCACATGCAAGAAGTTTATTAACCCTTCAGGTGCCGCACAGGAACTAAAGCAATGTGGAATGGAAAAAAAAATAACAAAACTTATAGTTTTACCTAAAAATGTTGCTCTAGCCCCAATTTATTCACTTTTAGAAAAAACAACACATCAAAATGGACCCCAAAATTTGTGACCCAATTTCTTCTGATTCCTCACACATGTGGTCAGAAGCCTCTATTTGGACAAATGGGAGGGCTCGAAACAGAAGGAGCAATATTTGAATTTTGGAATACAAATTTGGCTGAAATAGATTGCAGGCACCATGTTGAATTTGCAGGGCCTCTAAGGTACCTAAACAGCAGAAACCCTGACAAGTGACTGCATTTTGGAAACTAGACCTCTCAAGGATTGTATCCAGGGGTATAGTGAGCATTTTGAACTCACAGGTACGTCACAGAATTTGATAACATTAGGCCGTCATATTGAATATTTTTATTTTTTTCACAAAAATGTTGCTTTAGCACCAAATTTCTCACTTTTTCAAGCGATAACGCCAAAAGAGTGGACCCCACGTTTTGTTACACACTGTCTTATGAGCACGGTGATACCCCACATGTAGTCAGAAACCTCTGTTTGGACAAATGGGAGGGCTCGGAATGGAAAGAGCAATATTTGAATTATGGAAAGTAAATTTGGCTGAAAAAGATTGCGGGTACCATTTTGCATTTATAGGGCCCCTAAGGTACCTAAATAGCAGAAACACCCTAACAAGTGACCCCATTTTGGAAACTAGACCTCTCAAACAATTTACCTAGATGTTTGGTGAGAACTTTCAACCCCCGGGGGCTTCACAGAATTTCACAACGTTGAGCCTTGAAAATAAAAAATACATTTTTACCACAAAATTGTTATTTCAACCAAGGAACTTTTTCCCACAAGGGTAATAGGAAAAAATGCACCATTGTGCAATTTCTAATGAGTACACTGATACCTCATATGTGGTGGAAATTAACTATTTCGGCGCACGGCAGGGCTCGTAAGGGAAGGAGCACCATTTCATTTTTGGAAAAGTTGAAATAAATAGCGGGCACCATTTCGCATTTGCAGCACCCCTAGGGCACCTATACAGCAGAAACCCCCACAAGTGACCTCATTTTGAAAAATAGATCCTCAAAGATTTTATTCTGGGTTAAAGTGAGCATTTTGCATCCACAGGTACTTTACAAAAATGTTGTTGTAGCACCAAATTTCTCACTTTTAGGCTATGTGCTCATGATCCGGCGACACTACATCTAGTACACAGTTTCAGCCCTCCTGCGGAGATGCGAGTGTTTTCCATGGAAGAACGCAGCTGTCCATGCCCAGGATCCGGGTTCAGGCTACTGAGGACTTTAGCTCTATTCTCCCAGCAGTGAACACTCTCATCTCCACAGCATAAATTGACATGCTGAGGCTCAGGAAGCCGCGCCACAGGTCAGTTTATGCTGGAGAGAAAATAATCATCATCTACCCCAGATGGGACTTGAACCCACAATCCCTGGCTTAGGAGGCAAGTACCTTATCCATTAGGCCACTAGGGCTTAAGAGCTTTAACCCCTGGAGAGAAAACAAGCACAGTGGGCAGGAAAATCCTTCCACTATGCTTATACTGCACAACACAGCCTTATGGAAGCAGCGAAAACACTCTGCATCCAAAAAGCTTGAAACGCTAATCATGGGCACATACCCTTAAAAGCTAGGATGGATGGATGTCAAACACATATATAGTGTCCCACTCCCTGCATATTCTGAGCTGGCACCCTTTAGTGACTTTCATGTGGAACTAAAGGGTGTTTAACCTTGTATTTATCCCAAAAAATAAATAAATAATTTTAAAAACAACGTGGGGTCCCTCCGATTTTTGACAACCAGCTACGGTAGCTCAGACAGCTGCAGCCTGCAGACTACAGCTGGCAGCCTCACCTTGGCTGGTGATGCAAAATGGTGGGCACCCCAGGCTGTTTCTTTTAATTATTTATAAATAAATAATTTAAAAAAAAACTTGGGGTCCCCTCCAAATTGGATTAATAGCCAAGGTAAATCGGACAGCTGGGGTCTGGTAGTCTTAGGGTGGGAAGAGCCGTGGTTATTTGGTCCTTCCAAGCCTAAAAATAGCAGGACACAGCCGCCCCAGAAGTGGTACATCCATTAGATGCGCCAATCCTAGTACTTCGCCCTGACTCATCCCATTGTGATGGTAAACAGGGTAATGAAATGGGTTGATACCAGCTGTAATGTCACCTGGCATCAAGCCCAGTGGTTAGTGATGCCACGGCATCTGTCAGATACCTGCTGATTGCTCCCCAACACATTCCCTCTTTCACCAATTTATTGAAAATAAAAAATAATCTGGTTCGAAATAATCCATTTTGGAGGTCCCATAATGATTCTGGACCTTACAAAATATGGGAAGCACGCTCAGGGAAGTGCAGACCCTCCATGTGAGAAGTGTGGATGCAGTGACCTGAGAATACTGCAGCCACACTCCCCGATCCACACCACGGCAGTGTGACCTGCAGTAACCTCATTCTAGAATATGAGGGGCACGCTCAGGGAAGTGCAGACCCTCCATGTGAGAAGTATGGATGCAGTGACCTGACAATACTGCAGTCACACTTCCCCGATCCACACCACAGCAGGGTGACCTGCAGTAACCTCTTTCCAGAATATAGCGGGGCACGCTCAGCGAATGCATCCCCCATTTTCTGAAAGTGTAGACTCTCCGTGTGAGGAGTGTGAGTGCAGTGACCTGTGAATACTGCACTCACACTGCCCGGGTCCACAGTGTGTCAGTGTGAGCTGCAGTAAGCTCAGTGTCACTGCTTGAAAGGAGCCGGCTGACGGCCGCTCTGCGTGTGCGGTCACCATCTTTTGAGTAGGAGGAGGAGGGATTGCGGGGGATCATCGTTGCAACAGGTATTGGGGTAGATAGGTGGTTGACAGGAGGTGACTTGGCTGGATCTGTGGAGGATTTTTCTGTCACATCTGACATGTCACATGCAACAGAAATCAGAGGAGGAAGATGAATGGATCTTCCAGAATACGGGGGGGAACGCTCAGGGAAGTGCAGACCTTCCATGTGAGTAGTGTGTATGCATTGACCCGAGAATACTGCAGTCACACTCCCCTGATCCACACCACGGCAGTGTGACCTGCAGTAACCTCATTCCAGAATATAGCGGGGCACGCTCAGGGAACGCATCCCCCATTTTCTGAAAGTGCAAGTTTTCCATGTGAGAAGTGTGGGTGCAGTGACCTGTGAATACTGCACTCACACTGCCCGGGTCCACAGTGCGGCAGTGTGAGCTGCAGTAAGCTCAATGTCACTGCTTTCAAGGAGTCGGTTGACAGCCGCTCTGCGCACGCTTTCGCCATCTTTTGAGAAAGAGAAGGAGGGATTGCGGGGGATCATCATACAACAGGTACTGAGGTAGATTGGTGGGTGACAGGGGGTGACTTGGCTGGATCTGGGGAGGATTTTTCTGTTGCATCTGACATGTCACATGCAACAGAAATCAGAGGAGGAGGATGGATGCAGAGAAGAAGGCCTTTTGTATCTAGAAGATGTCTTAGATTTGAGTTCAGATCATAAAAAATTGGAGAAAAAACAAGTGTTGTTTATATTGTTCAGTATAGACAGATGGATGGATGGATTCCCTGCTGTTTCTTTCTCCCCGGTTTCGTCGCTCTTGGCACAGGAATTACTTGATGAGTTTTCTTATAAACATCGGACATTTACATTCCTTATTACTTATGCATTAGTCTGTGTGAACAGAGTCACTAGTTGTAGACTTTACAGAACTTTCCGTCCTCGCTCATTTACTGTATGTGAACATGGCACAATTACTGTAAGGAGGAACCTGATCACGTCCCAGAACTGAAGGCCAAAATACAAAACAAACTTTTTTTCATTGTCTTAAAATCAGAAAAACATGAGTAATTTCTTCTAAAAACCAGCAGCACTATCCCGTGCCCATGGGTTGTTTCTTTTTTCATAGCTCAGCTTCCTGTAACTGAACTAAGCCGAGCTGCAGTACCACATCCGACCTGAGGGCAGAAGTGGCGCTGTGTTCTGCATTCTGGAAGGAAGCAATCATTGTCTTCCACATCGCAGAATACCTACTGGAGCAGTTTATGAGTGCTGTATTTCCAAAAGTGACAACCACTATTGACAGCCATTCCAGGTTGGATACTGGTTGTCAGACCCTGAATATATACACAGCTGTTGCGATGATTCACCCCATTATAAATTTAGTTTATCAGCAAAATTTACAAACAATTTGTCATTTGCAAGAAAAAGCTGAATAAAATGTTATATAACAAATGTTTTCATCAAATACACCACAAAATAGCATTTTTACTGATTACTGCAGAATTATTCACGCCCCTCATGACCAGGATATGTAGTACTAAGTAGGGCCCCTCGGGCTTCTGTGACTTGTTGCAGACGTAGGATTTTTATGGGGTTCATGTCAGGCTACCAAGTCAGAAATTCCAGAATGTTCTCCGACTTCTTCTGAAACCAAACTTTGGTGAACTCTTTGTTAAGCTTGGGATGATTGTCCTATTGAGAGGTCCAATGACACACAAGCTTCTGTTTTGTCACGGAAGTCATGACATTTTTTAATAGGATTTTCTGATATGTGGTTGAATCCATCCTGGCCTTCACCCAAGGCAGGTTTCATGTGTTAGAGGAAGAAAAGCAATCCCAGATCATCACTGAGTTCCCACCATGCTTCACTGTAGGCATCACTGTACATCGACCATGGTTCACTGTAGGCATCACCAAGCCACTGCCATGTTTCATTGTAGGCATCACCAAACCACCGCTTTCACTGTAGGCATCAGCGAACCGCTGCCATGTTTCGCTGTAGGTATCACTGAGCCACCATCATGCTTCAGTGTAGGCATTACCAAACTACCACCATGCTTCACTATAGGTATCACAAAGCTCCCAATATACTTCACTGTAGGCATCACCAAGCCAACACCATGCTTCACTCTAGGCATCACAGAGCCACCACTGCACTTTACTGTGGGCATCAGCAAGCTATTGCCATGATTCCCTCTGGGCATCACCAAGCCACTGCCATGCTTCACTCGATGCATCACCAAGCCACCACCATGCTTCACTCTAGGCATCACAAAACCACTGCCATACTTCAGTATAGGCACCACTGAGCCCCCCTATGCTTCAATATAGACATCACAAAGTCATCACCATGTTTCACTCTAGGCATCACTCAGCCATCACCATGCTTCACTCTAGGCATCAGCAAGCCACCTCTATGCTTAACTCAAGGAATCACCAACCCACCCCCATGCTTCACTCTAGGCATAACCAAGCCGCCACCATACTTCACTACTCACATCAGATGGCCACCACCATGCTTCACTGTAGACATCAGCAAGCCACCACCATGCTTTACTGTAAGCATCAGCAAGCCACCACCATGCTTCATTCGAGGCATCACCAAACCCCCACCATGCTTCACTCGAGGCATCACCAAACCACCACCATGCTTCACTCTAGGCATCACAAGCCACCACCCTGCCTCACTCCACTCATCAGATAGCCACCACCATGCTTCACTGTAGGCATCACAGAGCCACTGCCATGCTTCACTAAAGGCATCGCTGAACCACCGCCGTGGTTCCCTCAGGGCATCAGCAAGCCACCACCATGCATCACTCTAGGCATCACCAAGCCACCACCATGCTTCACGGAAGTCATCATCAGGCTACCACCATGCTACACGCTAGCTAGGCATCACCAAGCCACTGACATACTTCCATGTGGGCATCCCAAAGCCACCACCATGTTTCACTCTAGACATCACCAAGCCACCACCTTGTCTCACTGTAGACATCACTGAGCCACCTCCGTGCTTCACTGTAGACATCACCAAGCCACTGCCGTGCTTCACTGTAGGCATCAGCAAACCTCCGCCATGCTTCACTATATCTTTTTCTATTCTTTTCTTCATTTGTTTTATCTTTTACCCTAACTATTTGGACCATGCTCTTGACGTAGCCATATTTTTAACATCCAACTAAACATCACAATTAATTCCCAATCCTTCCCCAGTCTAGGTATTTGAAGTGTTTTATATCAAATACACATGAAGTAATGAAGTCTTTGATTATAACATCCAGTATGAGAGACAAATGAGCTCCAATAAGGGACTCTATTAACGGAGTGAATAAATCTGAGACTGCAGTAGTCAGTAAAGGGGTATTTTACAGTTATGTGTAGAAATGAATTGCTGAGTTATTTTCATTTCCCTTATTTGACTGTTTTTTTTTTTGTTTTTTTTTTGCAAACAGCAGAAAGTTTGTAAATTTTGCTTAAACGTCCAATTTGCAATGGAGCATGTATAATATTGATTGAAACTGTACACCTATAATAAGATATTATTACAACCTGAAGGGTGTGATTACTTTTTCTTTGTTTTGTTAACAGGAACACTGCCACGATCGTAAGTTGATCCATGCGCCAATCCCTCCACCAATGCCCGGACTACAAGATGAGCACGGAGAACAATGATTGACTTGTATCATGGCCATTAGTGATCAGCTGACCGGCATCTTCCCTCGTGACTGATGAAACCACGGGACAAGCGTAATGTAATAAAAGTATTATCATTATACTATTCTGTAGTGGCATGATATGTATGAAATATTGAAATATTGAAATAATTAGACCAGAGTATAAAAATAGATAAAAAGAACCTAATCAAACAAATGAATCAAAAATAGTATACTTTATCATTTTTGTATTGAAAAACATTATCGAAAATCACAAGTTTGTGAGTGACCAATGTATGTGAACCTTTCCTTTCAGGCATGTGGTGTGACCACGTTGTGCTAAAAAAAAAAGAAAAAGCTGTGTTATGGTCTCAATTGTCCACAAAAATTTGATCCAGTAGTCTTCTGGGTTATCCAGTTGATCTTTAGCATTCTGTTGTTCAATGTCCTCCTGATGGTGGACTCCTGAACATTACTATTGTGAGAGAGGCCTTCAGTTGCTTAGAAGTTACCTTGGGTTCCTTTGTGACTTCGCAGACTATTATATACCTTGCTCTTGGAATGATTTTCATTGGTTGATCTCTCTTAGAGAGGGTAATAATGGTCTTGAACGTCCTCAATTTGTCTGTTTGGTGGAGTTCTAAGTTAGTTCTGCTAAAAAAAAAAGCTGTGTTATGGTCTCAATCGTCCACAAAAATTTGATCCAGTAGCCATTCTGCTTATCCAGTTGATCTTTAGCCTTCTGTTGTTCAATGTCCTCCTGATGGTGGACTCATAAACATTACTATTGTGACAGAGGCCTTTAGTTGCTTAGAAGTCACCTTGGGTTCCTTTGTGACTTCGCAGACTATTATATACCTTGCTCTTGGAATGATCTTCATTGGTTGATCTCTCCTAGAGAGGGTAATAATGGTCTTGAACGTCCTCCATTTGTCTGTTTGGTGGAATTCTAAGTTTGTTCTGCTAAAAAAAAAAAGCTGTGTTATGGTCTCAATTGTCTACAAAAATTTGATCCAGTAGTCTTCTGGGTTATCCAGTTGATCTTTAGCCTTCTGTTGTTCAATTTCCTTTTGATGGTGGACTCAAGAACATTAATATTGTGAGAGAGGCCTTTAGTTGCTTAGAAGTTACCTTGGGTTCCTTTGTGACTTAGCAGACTATCATACACCTTGCTCTTGGAATGATGTTTGTTGATTGATCTCTCTTAGAGAGGGTAATAATGGTCTTGAACATCCTCCATTTGTCTGTTTGGTGGAGTTCTAACTATTAAAAGATCGTTTTGTAATGTTTTCCAGCCTGATGAGTATCATCAATTCTTCTTCTAAGGGCCTGACAAACCACCCTTGCCATGATACATGTCACACTGAGTTTTGCATGAACTTCGCTGACTGTCATGGCAGCAATTGACTCATTAATACTCTGCCCGATGGTTTCTCTGGTGTCTGGGATCAATACAGGCAGACTCGGGCATCAACCTGCTGTGTGCTGAATCACAGGCAGGATAACAAGAGTTCATCTCTGCTGGTCTGTTTGCTCCTTTAATCACATGTTGTGGGGAGACATCACATCTGCTCCCCTCCTAATTATGTTGGTGGGTGTTGTGGCTATACTGGGAGGCTTGGGCTGTTGGATCACTTGTGTTTGTCAGTTCTGGTCCAGACTGTGCTATGTGGATCAGGTGTCCACTGTTCTCATCAATATGGTGACTCTGAGCCAGCTGCTTGGAGACACTAAGCTGATTGAGGATTGTTGTGCCTGGTCAAAAAAAAACCAAAAATATCCATGCTAAAACATGAGAAAAACACTTAATTATGTTGGTGGAATCCTTCTACCCATGCCAGCTATAGTTTATTCTATGTTACTCTGTGAGGTGTGGTGTCCCAGACTCTCTGGTGAACGTTGTGCTTAAGTTGTGCTTATTGCTTGGTGCGGTTGTGGAGTTTAACCTGTTGTTTTATACTTCTTTCCTGCTCTTGTTTTCCTCCTGAATCTCTTATTGTCTTTACCTTTGTGTGTGTGTCGTGTGACAGATTTTTGTTTTTTTTTCCCTTGTCTGTCTTTTTCTGTAGTTTTCAACACACTTCTGTCCCATCCTTACCTGGGGGAGGGGGAGGGGGAATCAGATCCACACTGGTCAGGGGTAGGGCCAGGAATGAGACTCAGGCCTCTCCACCATCAGGAGTATCCCTGAGATTAAGGATAGCATAGGGGCCCCTAGCTTGAGAGACAGCTGATTCCTTGCTATCCTAAAGTCATTTAGACATTGCACTTTCACAAATGTGTGGTATGAAGATCAGAATTTGATAGATCCTGTCCTTAAAATAAAAGAGGTCACCTACTCACATATGATTGTCATCCCATTGATTGAAACCATTAGGCTCTGATTGCACCTTCTAATTAATTTCCAATCCTAAAGGTTCGCATACATTTTCAATTCAGTCATGTGATCTTGGATCAATTTCCTTTATAAAAATATAACTAAGGCTATTTTAAACATTTGTTTGATGTGGTTCTCTATCTAATTTTAGGTCTGGCTTAGTTTTAGGTCTAATTTATAAAAAAAATATGGAATAGAACATATCAAACGGTTCGAAAACTTTTAAGCACCTCTGTAGGTGACCACACAAAGAGACAACATTAGCATCCCAGGTTGTAGGTCCTGTTTCGCCACTAAAACCCATTACAGCTTTTGGCCACGTCAATTTCGGGCCAATGTCGTCCCAACTGGCCTTACCCTTACATTTGGGTCATGGTGTCAATAACTTCACTCTTAAAGCATGAACTGCATGTGTTAACTCCACTGTTTTTTGACCTCATAAAATTAGTGGCCGCCGTAAAAAAAAAAAAAGACCATTAAATTTTTTCAAAAATTAGCAATTGTTCTATACTAAGGGTGTATATAGCGCTGAAGGACCATGAGGGCTGGTGCCTAAAGTGAGCCTCTTTGCTACACAATATAGAAAAAAAGTATTATAAAGGGCACATACTAAGTGGGGGGCCATGTTGTACATTGTCCTCTTGCCTAATCTCATAATTCTGAATGGTATCCATCGTCACATCCATTGGTTTATAGGGGAGGTAATAATGTTCAAAAAATATAGCAAAAACACCAGCATAGATGACAAAGCTCTAATGATTATTAATTATTATTATTATTATAGTGCCATTTATTCCATGGCGCTTTACATGTGAAAGGGGTATACATAGTAGGGACAAGTACAATAATCATAAACAATACAAGGCACAGACCGGTACAGGAGGAGCGAGGACCCTGCCCACGAGGGCTCACAGTCTAAAGGGGATGGTTGAGGATACAGTAGGTGAAGGTAGAGATGGTCGTGCAATGCCATAGTGGTCTGAGGGTTACTGCAGGTTGTAGGCTTGTCGGAAGAGTTGGGTCTTCAGGTTCCTTTTGAAACTTTTCAAGGTAGGCGAGAGACTGATGTGTTGTGGCAGAGAGTTCCGGGGTATGGGGGAAGTGCGGGAGAAACTTTTTATGCGATGGTGGGAAGAGGAGATGAGAGGGGAGTAGAGAAGGAGATCTTGTGAGGATCGAAGGTTACGTGCAGGTAGGTACCGGGAGACTAGGTCACAGATGTATGGAGGAGACAGGTTGTGAATGGCTCTGTATGTCGTGGTTAGGGTTTTGAACTGGAGTTGTAGGGTAATGGGAAGCCAGTAAAGTTATTGGCAGAGAGGAGATATTGGGGAGTAGCGGGGGGACAGGTGGATTAGTCGGGAAGCATAGTTTAGAATAGATTGTAGGGGTGCGAGACTGTTAGAAGGAAGAGAGAGGTAGATCTGCGTATCATCAGCATTGAGGTGATACTGAAAGCTATGGGACTCTATGAGCTGTCTCAGACTGAAGGTGTAGATTGAGAACAGCAGGGGTCCAAGAACTGAACCTTGGGAGACACCGACAGATAGGGGGCGAGATGAGGAAGTAGTGTGAGAGTGGTAGACACTGAAAGTTCAGTTGGTTAGGTATGAGGAGATCCAAGATAGAGCCAAGTCTGTGATGCCCAGAGAGGAGAGAATCTGTAGTAGAAGGGAATGGTCCACTGTGCTGAAGGCAGAGGACAGGTCCAGGAGGAGGAGAGAGTAGTGTCATTTGGCTTTGGTGGTTAGTAGGTCATTGGTGACATTAGTTAGCGCAGTTTCAGTGGAATGATGCGGTCAAAAGCCCAATTGTAACCGGTCAAATAAGGAGCAGGAAGAGAGGTGTGAGGATGGTTCAAGATGGACATGCTGTTCCAGTAGTTTTGAGGCATAGGGGAAAAGTGATATTCGGTGATAGTTCACCACAGAGGAAGGGTCAAGGGAGGTCTTTTTGAGGATGGGTGTGATGGAGGCATGTTTAAAGCATGAGTGAAATACGCCAGTTGTTGGTGATAGGTTGATGATCTAATGCTGTTTTCATTTCTTACTTCCACAGAGAGATTTAGTACATAAGGAGCCATGGGGGACTGGACCTTCCTAGGAGAATTCCTAGAGGAAGTACAAAAACATTCCACGGTGGTGGGAAAAGTATGGCTGACCATCCTCTTCATTTTCCGGATGTTGGTTCTGGGCACTGCAGCCGAGTCTTCTTGGGGAGACGAGAAATCTGACTTTATGTGTGACACCACCCAACCCGGTTGTGAGAACGTCTGTTACGATAAAGCATTCCCCATCTCCCACATTCGATTCTGGGTCCTCCAGATTATTTTTGTCTCCACCCCATCACTTCTCTACATGGGACATGCCATGCACACAGTTCGGATGGAGGAAAAAAAAAAGCTCAGGGACGAAGAAGCCAAATCCAAACAGGAGATAAATGAAGACTCTACGTATCACCAAAAAGAGTACCCCGCCGAAAAAGTCGAACTTCCATATCGGGATGAGGTGAGCGGGAAGATCAGGCTTCAAGGAAGTCTACTGAACACTTACGTGTGCAGCATTCTCATCCGCACGGTGATGGAAGTGGCTTTTATTGTTGGACAATACATGCTCTATGGAATCTTTTTGGATACCCTATACATATGTAAAAGAAAACCGTGCCCCCACCCTGTCAACTGCTATGTGTCCCGGCCAACTGAGAAGAACATCTTCATCGTCTTTATGTTGGCCGTTGCCACCCTCTCGCTTTTACTTAGCTTTGTTGAGCTGTACTATCTATCATGGAAAAAGCTCAGAGAGAGAATATCTACTCAGTCCACGAACAGTCCCAGCCCACTCAGAGTGGCCACCATAGAACCAGAACACCGGTCCCAAAATTGCACCCCACCGCCAGATTTTAATCAGTGCTTGAACACTAAGGGTAAATTTAACAACCCCTTCAGCAACAGTCTGGCATCTCAGCAGAACACGGCAAACTTTGCCACCGAAAGAGTCCAAAGTGAAGACGACGTTGGCCAAGGACAGTTCATCCATATTAACTATGCACAAAATGCTCCCGTGAACAACCATTCAGCGCCCCACCAAATGCCCAATGGGTATTGCCACGGTGGACGTCGCTTGAGTAAAACCAGCCGTACGAGTAGTAAGGCTCGGTCAGATGACCTGGCGGTGTGAGCTGCTATGGAGGAGTCTTAGAGTTATCTTTTTTTTTACGTATCCATTAATTTCGTATTTATATAGCAATAGAAAACAATGTGACTTCTGGATGTAATCCTGGGAACTCATTTTTGTACTGTATTTTATGCCTTAAAACATTGTGCTAAAAAAACAATAAAAAGCATCTTGGTGATATAATCCACATGATTAACAACTGGTTGTTAGTAGAGATGACCAAACGTAAGGAACCAATAGATGATTGATAACTATTATACAGTGCCCAATTATAACTACTGTATTGTGTGCAAATACCACCACCACAAAGTGCATAAGTACCACCACCACAGAGTGCCTAATTACTACCACCATACAGTGCCTAATTACCACCACCATACAGTGCCTAATTACTACCACCATACAGTGCCTAATTACTACCACCATACAGTGCCTAATTACCACCACCATATAGTGACTAATTACTTCCACCATACAGTGCCTAATTACTACCACCATACAGTGCCTAATTACCACTACCATATAGTGCCTAATTACTACCACCATACAGTGCCTAATTACTACCACCATACACTGCCTAATTACCACCACCATACAGTGCCTAAATACCACTACCATACAGTGCCTTATTATTACCACCATACAATGCCTTATTATTACCATCATACAGTACTTTATTACCTCCATACAGTGCCTTATTATTACCACCATACAGTGTCTAATTACTACCACCATACACTGCCTAATTATCAACACCATACAGTGCTTAATTACCACCACCATACAGTGCCTAATTACCACTACCATACAGTGCCTAATTACCACTACCATACAGTGCCTAATTACTACCACCATACAGTGCCTAATTACCACCACCATACAGTGCCTAATTACCACCACCATACAGTGCCTAATTACCACTACCATACAGTGCCTAATTACTACCACCATACACTGCCTAATTACCAACACCATACAGTGCCTAATTACCACCATACAGTGCCTAATTACCACTACCATACAGTGCCTAAGTACTACCACCATACAGTGCCTAATTACAACCACCATACACTGCCTAATTTCCACCACCATACAGTGCCTAATTACCACTACCATACAGTGCCTAATTATTACCACCATACAGTGCCTAATTACCACCACCATACAGTGCCTAATTACTACCACCATACAGTGCCTAATTACCACCACCATACAGTGCCTAATTACTACCACCATACAGTGCCTAATTACTACCACCATACAGTGCCTAATTACTACCACCATACAGTGCCTAATTGTTACCACCATACAGTGACTAATTACCACTACCATACAGTGCCTAATGATCACCAACAAACAGTGCCTAATTACCATCACCATACACTGTAATTAGGCAACCTCCAATATCAGAGCTGCTCATTTGTCTAGAATCGTTCAGTGACCTAATCATGCAGCTGTTGCTTCCTATTAATATTAGGGGTGCGCACTATAAATGATGTCAGTGAAGAGAAATCTTGAAGGGAACCTGTCATGAGGCTTTCTACCCCAAACTAATACCACCTGTGTATAGGCACTGTGCCGATAATTACAGCCATATCATCGCTGCCCACCGCTCTCCTATCAGTGAGTTGTCGCGGGCGGAGGAGGGGACGTAGCGCTCTCCCTACTGCTCGGGTCCGGCCGCCGCTGCTGCTGCGGCCTGCTGCTGCGGCCTGCTGCTGCTCGGTGGCTCGAGCAATGGGCCGGATCCCGGGGACTCGAGCGGCGCTCCTCGCCCGTGAGTGAAAGGGGCTGGGGTTGATTGTTGGGGTGAATTGTTTATTGTCCGTGACGCCACCCACGGCTGTGGTGATTGTGTGGACACCACCGCTGCTCTGTAGGGGAATCCCGGGAGCGGTGACAGGGAGCAGCAAAGTTGTTAGTTCTCCCCTCCGTGGGTAGGGGGTGGTTGTCCCGGGGCCCAGTGATGAGGTGGGGGATGATGGGTGGCAGGGCCGGTGCAGGGCTTAGTAGGGTGCAGGGTCGCGGGGGCAGCGCTGTGCCTGACGGCACTGTGGTACTCACTCAGCCTGAGACGGTGACACAGTTCTCGGTAAAACACACGGCTGGAAAGACGGTTCCCACAGACGGCTGCTGTTGCTTTTCCCCGGTAGTTGACGGTGACGGTCTCTGTCCCTGCACCTAGTGAAATGTTGGTAGCGATGGGTTCCCACCGGTAACCCGCTCCCCGGCTTGGATATGGGCCGGAGGAGCCCCTCTTTGCCCGCAGGCGCTGGCCCTGCGAAACTGGTGCCTTGGCGGTGGCGGTGTCTCTCTCCTACGGTTGGACTGTTGCCTTCAATCGGGACTTAGCTGTTGGGAGACCTAGGAGGTCCCCTTCACTGACGGATTTGGCAAATTCACGGCCACTCCTAGCCTTGCCGGGATCCGAAAGGCCCCTGCCAATGGTGCTGGCTTCTCTTCGTATACCGCTCCGGTACCGCCGGGCCACCACCCATCCACGGTCCTTTCGGCAACCTCCGATCAGCCTCTCCTGCAGACGGTCACCGCCGTCTGCTGACCTTGCTGTCTCAGTCCGGGGCACACACCCGGACCAACTTCAGGCTTCCTCAACTGTCACTTTCTCTTCCACTACTCTCACTGTACTCCTTCTCCTTCCTCTCACTTCAAACTCCAAACTTAATCTGCCTGGTTTCCCGCCTCCAGGACTGTGAACTCCTCGGTGGGCGGAGCCAACCGCGTGGCCCACCCCCTGGTGTGAACATCAGCCCCTGGAGGAAGGCAACAAGGATTTTTGTGTAGCTTCGGTGTACCTATCCGGGGTGTAGGGTGTGGTGGTGTCATGACCTGTGACCCCTGGCTTGCCCAGGGCGTCACATTGCCCCTTAGCAAAATGCAGACCGTCCGCGGGCTGCCCGTCCAACACCGGTTTTATTTTTCTGGAAAAAAGATAATAAAAACGGTAACACATACAAGTAAAAGAACAACATCCCACAGCGGGAGGCACTTTTCTTAAACGTTACGGTAACATTTAAACGGTTGCTGCTGCCGCTCTCTCCCACCCAAGTAACCTGGCCCTGATGCTGCCTCTAAGAAACAGGCAGCACCCCTTGACCCCAGTTCTGCACCAAGTTACCCGAGCGGGATCTGTCCTTCCCCTCCAGAGGGTAGCCACCGGTTCTGGTGGTGGCTGGGCCCCAGCCTGCTCCACTGCGGGCCCTCCCTCCAACCTGCCTCTCCGGAGGCGGTAACGGTAGCTGCAACAAACATATTTTATTTACATGCCACTAATGTTTGTGGTTCCCCTGCAAGTTCTCGGGCCTGTTCATAGAGAGTTCCCTATGCAAATAACTGTGGACGGTCCCCTCGGGGACAACACTGCCGGCAACGGCCGGTTCCAATCACGGTAGACAATCAGCTGAGGCTTCGGTTGATTACTTTCATTTGGTAAACTTTTTCAAACTTTTAAACAAACACTCTTCCTGTACCAACAGGGACGGTGCAACGGTGCTCCGCTGCCATTACTGTGCACTTTCGTCTCCCCCCACCTGCTCTGGGTGGAAGAACACGGGCACCAGCCCCTCCAGTGCATAGCAAGCACGTCGAGGAAGGGCCGCCCGATACCCGTCATTTCCACTCCGGGGGATACATGTGGCCTCCATGCCATGCAGAGCAGCAACTCCTTCATCTTCTTCTGAAACGGGCTCGGTGTCAGGCCCGGAATCACTATCGTCTGCCCCTGCTCCAGGCGGGTTGCCGCCAGCTGCCGCAGCTTCCAGACCTACCACTCTCTCGGCCACGGTCACGAAGGGGTGTACGCCCGACGGGCCAGGCGCAGTGCGGTGCACGGGCAAAAAGAACGGAGGCGGCATGGGGGCCAGGGGTAGACCGGGTCCCTCAGCTGCAACGGCCGGTCCCTCGGGGACACAGGGGCGTGGGTCACTCACCAGCTCCTCCAACATGGCCTCCATTCCATACACTCGTGCAACGGCAGCTACCGCCTCCACCTCCGCGGTCCACTGCTCCATCAACCCACAGATCTGGCTCCGGTAGTGTCGGCAGATCCCTGCCACTCGGGCTCTCAGCCATGCCGCTGTCCCGGGCACCGGTTCGGTAGCCTCCGCATAGCTAGGGGGAGCGGACATTCTTTGCAGGGGGTCGGCGGATCGTAGGGTCCCAGCGTCCTTATCTATATAGCCGCGGCTACATGCGACCAGTCGCCATTTCGTCCCCCTTAGCCTCTTTCCGGCCCCTCCTCTATCGGGGCGGGGTTTTGGCCTTCGCGCCTCCACTACTCGAGAAGACGCTTGAGCGGGAACTTTTCGCGCTAAAGATGGCGACTTCCGAAATTTTTCGGCCGGACACCTCCGGCGGTCACAAGGCGCACCTCTACCCAACGGCAGAGCGGTAAGATCCTGTTCGTGACGCCAAGTTGTCGCGGGCGGAGGAGGGGACGCAGCGCTCTCCCTACTGCTTGGGTCCGGCCACCGCTGCTGCTGCGGCCTGCTGCTGCTCGGTGGCTCGAGCGATGGGCCGGATCCCGGGGACTCGAGCGGCGCTCCTCGCCCGTGAGTGAAAGGGGATGGGGTTGATTGTTGGGGTGAATTGTTTATTGTCCGTGACGCCACCCACGGCTGTGGTGATTGTGTGGACACCACCGCTGCTCTGTAGGGGGATCCCGGGAGCGGTGACAGGGAGCAGCAAAGTTGTTAGTTCTCCCCTCCGTGGGTAGGGGGTGGTTGTCCCGGGGCCCAGTGATGATGTGGGGGATGATGGGTGGCAGGGCCGTGGGGGGCAGCGCTGTGCCTGACGGCACTGTGGTACTCACTCAGCCTGAGACGGTGACACAGTTCTCGGTAATACACACGGCTGGAAAGACGGTTCCCACGGACGGCTGCTGTTGCTTTTCCCCGGTAGTTGACGGTGACGGTCTCTGTCCCTGCACCTAGTGAAATGTTGGTAGCGATGGGTTCCCACCGGCAACCCGCTCCCCGGCTTGGATATGGGCCGGAGGAGGCCCTCTTTGCCCGCAGGCGCTGGCCCTGAGAAACTGGTGCCTTGGAGGTGGCGGTGTCTCTCTCCTACGGTTGGACTGTTGCCTTCAATCAGGACTTAGCTGTTGGGAGACCCAGGAGGTCCCCTTCACTGGCGGATTTGGCAAATTCACGGCGACTCCTAGCCTTGCCGGGATCCGAAAGGCCCCTGCCAATGGTGCTGGCTTCTCTTCGTATACCGCTCCGGTACCGCCGGGCCACCACCCGTCCACGGTCCTTTCGGCAACCTCCGATCAACCTCTCCTGCAGACGGTCACCGCCGTCTACTGACCTTGCTGTCTCAGTCCGGGGCACACACCCGGACCAACTTCAGGCTTCCTCAACTGTCACTTTCTCTTCCACTACTCTCACTGTACTCCTTCTCCTTCCTCTCACTTCAAACTCCAAACTTAATCTGCCTGGTTTCCCGCCTCCAGGACTGTGAACTCCTCAGTGGGCGGAGCCAACCGCCTGGCCCACCCCCTGGTGTGAACATCAGCCCCTGGAGGAAGGCAACAAGGATTTTTGGGTAGCTTCGGTGTACCTATCCGGGGTGTAGGGTGTGGTGGTGTCATGACCTGTGACCCCTGGCTTGCCCAGGGCGTCACAGATTGACAGGTCACCTCTCTTTCAGTGACCCATTAGCACAATAGTGCAAGCGCCATCATTCCCCATGAAGGTGTATGCACAGAAAGCTCCAGATGAGGAAGACTGTTAATGTCTGGTGCAATCTACAGTGGGGAAAATAAATATTTGATACGCTGCCAATTTTGCAAGTTTTCCCACCTACAAAGAATGGAGAGGTCTGTAATTTTTATCATAGGTAACTTTAACTGTGACAGAGAATTAAAGAAAAAAAATCCAGAAAATCCCATTGTAGGATTTATAATTAATTGATTGCATTTTATTGCATGACATAAGTATTTGATACAATAGAAAAACAGAACTTAATATTTGGTAGAAACCTTTGTTTGCAGTTACAGAGGTTGGACGTTTCCTGTAGTTCTTGACCAGGTTTGCACACAGTGCAGTAGTGATTTTGCTGGCTCCTCCATATAGATCTTCTCCAGATCTTTCAGGTCACTCCTCCATACAGATCTTCTCCAGATCTTTCAGGTCACTCCTCCATACAGATCTTCTCCAGATCTTGCAGGTCGCTCCTCCATACAGATCTTCTCCAGATCTTTCAGGTCACTCCTCCATACAGATCTTCTCCAGATCTTTCAGGTCGCTCCTCCATACAGATCTTCTCCAGATCTTTCAGGTCACTCCTCCATACAGATCTTCTCCAGATCTTTCAGGTCGCTCCTCCATACAGATCTTCTCCAGATCTTTCAGGTCGCTCCTCCATACAGATCTTCTCCAGATCTTTCAGGTCGCTCCTCCATACAGATCTTCTCCAGATCTTTCAGGTCACTCCTCTATACTGATCTTCTCCAGATCTTTCAGGTCACTCCTCCATACAGATCTTCTCCAGATCTTTCAGGTTTCGGGGCTGTCACTGGGCAACATTGAGTTTCTGCTGCTCCAAAGATTTTCTATAGGGTTCAAGTCTGGAGACTGGCTAGACCCCTCCAGGATCTTGAAATGCTTCTTATGGAGCCGCTCCTTAGTTGCCCTGGCTGTGTGTTTCGGGTCATTGGAAGACCAAGCCACAACCCATCTTCAATGCTCTTACTGAGGGAAGGAGGTTGTTGGCCAAAATCTCGCGATACATGACCCCATCTATCCTTCCTTCATTATAGTGCAGTTATCCTGTCCCATTTGCAGAAAAGCACCCCCAAACTATGATGTGTTTCCACCTCCATGATTCAGTGTTGGGACTGTGTTCTTGGGGTTGTACTCATCCTTCTTTTCCTCTAAACACGGCAAGTAGAGTTGATATCAAAAAGTTCTATTTTGATCTCATCTGACCTCATTACCTTCTCCCATGCCTTCTCTGGATTATCCAGATGGTCAGTGTTAAACTTCAAATGAGCCTGGACATGTGCTGGCATGAGCAGGGGGTCATTACGTGTCCTACAGGATTTTATTCCATGACAGCGTAGAGTGTTACTAATTGTTATCTTTGAGACGGTGGTCCTAGCTCTCTTCACGTCATTGACCAGGTCCTCCTTTTCTAGGCTGATTCTTGACCTTTCACAGACTCATCCTTACCCCATGACTTGATCTCTTGCATGGAGCCACAGAACGAGTAAGCTTGACAGTCATCTTGTGTTTCTTCCATAATTGCACCAACAGTTGTTGCCTTCTCACCAAGCTGCTTGCCTATTTTCCTGTAGCCCATTCTAGCCTTGTGCAGGTCTATAATTTTGTCCCTGGTGTCCTTAGTCATCGCTTTGCTTTTGGCCATGGTGGAGCGGTTGCAGTGTGATTGATTGAGTGAGGACAGGTGTCTTCCATACAGGTAACAAGTTCAAGCAGGTGCAATTAATGCAGGTAATAAGTGCAGAGTAGGAGAAAAAAATAACAGGTCTGTGAGAGGCAGAATTCTTGCTGGTTGGTCGGTGATAAAATACTTATTTCATGCAATAAAATCCAAATCAATTATTTAAAAATCATACAATGGGATTTTCTGGATTCTTTTTTATTGTCACAGCTGAAGTTACCTATGATACCAATTACAGACCTCTCCATTCTTTGTAGAAGGGAAAACTTGCAAAGTATCATGTACTTAATTTCCCCACAGTATATAGTTTTCAGATCTCGTCAGACACTGACCCTCTTTTTCACTAGGAAGGCCGACATGGGAGCGAGCAAACAGTCTTTTTTACTTGTGCTACTCCATTCCTCGTTTTCTGTGGATAATCCTAGAAGACGATCAGTGTTTCGAGCCACCTACAAAAAAGTCTTCCTCATCAGGAGCTTTCTCTGCATGCATTCTCTGCATGCAATGTCACTGGAATAACAAAACCTGCACTAAACATGAAAAACGTGAAAAACACAACCCAGACATTCCCCTTTAAGAGTTAGTCATCCAGTAAAATATTTAATACTTTTTTTTATCTGGACCTTGTTCTGTGGCTACGTCTCCTCAGTAAGCTAAAAATGATATCCTGGGGGATTCGCTGTCATAAAGGAATCTATAAAATCCTGGGACAATAAAATGCATCCCAAAAAAGGAAAATCTTCAGCGGAATACAGTGCGACTTGTTTTTATTGCTGCCGGAATGTACAGTATATTTGTAGAAACTCTTTGCTGAATATATCATACATCATGGTAGAGGCTGCAGCGTCCGGAGATGGCCAGTACCCCGCCTGCGAGCGCTGCGCGGAGGGGTAAAAACAAGGAAGAGCTGTTAAAAAACGGAATCATCAGGAATGTTCAGAAATATAAACTCCATACCAGAAAATAAAGAAGCCAATGGTGGTAAAAATCTCATTTATGGCATTAGGTGCATAAGACGTTACCGTTGTGAGATGCAAACTTATTTTTATTTTTAAATTTATTATATACTGTATCGTTATATTTATTCTAAATTATTTTATATATTTATTTCATATATTTTGTTTTAATTTGTTTTCATTTTATTTAATACATTTATGTATTTATTTTATTTATTTATGTTTTTAAGATTTTTTTCTATACTAAATACTTAATATATGGGTCAGTAGTCATGACCGAGGGATTGATTTCGGACGCACTGGCAAGCGACATGAAATGTCTGGTCCTGACTAGGTGTGCGGACTTGTGTTTTTGGGCTGGGAACCCCTACAGGCTGCATGTTGCCTTGTCCTGGAGAGCGTGTGGACTTGTGCTGTGTGGGCTAGGAACCCCTGCAGGCCGCATGTTTCCTTGTTCTGGCAGGATGTGTGGGACTTGTGCCATGTGGGCTGGGAACCCCTGCAGGCCACATGTTACCTTGTTCTGATGGGATGCGTGGACTTGTGCTGAGTGGGCTGGGAACCCCTACAGGCTACATCTTGTCTTGTCCTGGCGGAATGTGTTGACTTGTGCCATGTGGGCTGGGAACATCTGCAGGCCACATGTTGCCTTGCCATGGAGGGTGTATGGACTTGTGCTGTGTGGGCTAGGAACCCCTGCAGGCTGTGTGGCGCCCTGGACAAGCCAGGAGCCACAGGTAACAACACACAAACACCCCCACCCCCAGCAGTTTCACAGCAGACATCCCCAGTGAAACTTGATTCCTTTCCTTGGGCTCAGACAGACACATCAGGTGGGCGGAGTCAGGAAATGGAGACGCCCACCCAGGAGTTTAGCTGGCCTGAGGGAGGAAACAAGCCCAGACAAGTCTAGGAGAGGAAGAGAGAGGAGGTCTGCAGAGAGGCAGACGCAGACTGGGGCCTAGGTTGGAGCCTAGGGCCCTCGTGCAGCAGAGAGTGAGGCAGACGGTAGTGGCCGTCTGCAGGGAGCCGGGCAGACAGTTGGTGGAACCGCAGGTAGCCAGGGCTGGGCGGTGGCCCACCGGTACTGAATCGGGGAGCCAGCTGGAAACCGGAGCGCAGGAGGAGCGTGCTCGGAGGTGAAAGAGAGGACTTACATTACCAACCTGGGGTCAGGGGAAAACACCGCAGCCGCCTGTGGGACCCGTCCATCCAGCCGTTTGTTTCAGCAGAGACTCTGTGTGCATCATTGGGCTGAGTGAGTACCACCGTGCCGTGCGGCACAGCGCTGCCCCTGCGACTCTGCACCTCGCCAGGCCCTGTAGCCCGCCTGCCATACATCCCTACCCTATCGCCGGGCCCCGGGACAACCAACCCCCTACCCACGGAGGGGAGAACTAACATCAAAGCTGCTCCCTGTCACCGCTCCCGGGATCCCCGCCCAGAGCAGCGGTGGTGTCACCAAAATCACCACAACCGTGGGTGGCGTCACGGACAATCTCCCTTACCCAATCCCCTTTTTACTGTGGAGCCTGGGATCACAGACCGGGTCACACCGCCGTGATACCCACAGAAGTGACCCCGTGGCCCGGATCTGAGTACCCCTGATCCACGGGCGACACATTTGGCGTCATGAACAGGATCCTACCGCTCTGCCGTTTGGTAGAGGTGCGCCTTGTTACCGCCGGAGGTGTCCGGTCGAAAATTTTGCAAAGCTGCCATCTTGGGCGCGAAAAATTTCCAGCTCGAGCGTCTTCCCCGAGCAGGAAAGGCGCGAAAGTGGAGCCCCGCCCCCTGAAGAAGGAAGTGCTAAAAAGAGACTAAGGGGGGCGGGATGGCGTCCGGCCGCATGTGAACCGCGGCTGTGGAAGCAGGGACGCCAGGACTCTGCCAGTGTTTGGTTCTTGGAACACCGCTGCACGAGATGTCCCGTCCGTCTGGCACCGCTGAAACCTCAGTGCCCGTGCCCGCGGCCAACGCCCCGACCGACCCGTTACCTCTGTCACCGGTAGCGGACCTCGCAGCGTCTGTGAGGGAGGGCCCAGATCTTACCTTTGTCACCGCCCTGCCACCGGTCCCGGCTTCCATCCCAGCCGCGACGGAGATGACGACGGCCCCGGCAGTCCGCCCGGCCGCAACGGCAGCGAAGCACCCATCTCGTTAACTATCTGGGCAGCCTGGTTCTGGACTGGGGTCAAGGGGTGCTGCCCATTTCTTAGGGGCAGCATCAGGGCCAGGTTGTTTGGGTGGGTGACTAAAAGACTCGTTCCGTTGCCATTATTAAAAGTGTTTTTATTGTTGTTGCAACGTTAAAGTAATGTGCATCCCGTGATGGGAAGTTAAAAAGTAATGCTTGTGTTTTAATGTTTGATATGCCTTTCTACTTTTTGCAGTTAAAAGAAAAATAAAACCGGTGATGGACGGGCAGCCCGCGGACGGTCTGCATTTTGCTAAGGGGGAATGTGGCGCCCTGGACAAGCCAGGGGCCACAGGTAACAACACACAAACACCCCCACCCCCAGCAGTTTCACAGCAGACATCCCCAGTGAAACTTGATTCCTTTCCTCGGGCTCAGACAGACACACCAAGTGGGCGGAGTCAGGAGATGGAGACGCCCACCCAGGAGTTTAGCTGGCCTGAGGCAGGAAACAAGCCCAGACAAGTCTAGGAGAGGAAGAGAGAGGAGGTCTGCAGAGAGGCAGACGCAGACTGGGGCCTAGGTTGAAGCCTAGGGCCCTCGTGCAGCAGAGAGTGAGGCAGACAGTAGTGGCCGTCTGCAGGGAGCCGGGCAGACAGTTGGTGGAACCGCAGGTAGCCGGGGCTGGGCGGTGGCCCACCGGTACTGAATCGGGAGCCAGCTGGAAACCGGAGCGCAGGAGGAGCGTACGGAAGGTGCAGGAAAGGACTTACATTACCAACCTGGGGTCAGGGGAAAACACCGCAGCCGCCTGTGGGACCCATCCATCCAGCCGTTTGTTTCAGCAGAGACTCTGTGTGCATCATTGGGCTGAGTGAGTACCACCGTGCCGTGCGGCACAGCTCTGCCCCTGCGACCCTGCACCTCGCCAGGCCCTGTAGCCCGCCTGCCATCCATCCCTACCCCATCACCGGGCCCCGGGACAACCAACCCCCTACCCACGGAGGGGAGAACTAACATCAAAGCTGCTCCCTGTCACCGCTCCCGGGATCCCCGTCCAGAGCAGCGGTGGTGTCACCAAAATCACCACAACCGTGGGTGGTGTCACGGACAATCTCCCTTACCCAATCCCCTTTTTACTGTGGAGCCTGGGATCACAGACCGGGTCACGCCGCCGTGATACCCACAGAAGTGACCCCGTGGCCCGGATCTGAGTACCCCTGATCCACGGGCGACACAGCTGCATGTTTCCTTGTTCTGGTGGTATGTGTGGACTTGTGCCGTGTGGGCTGGGAACCCCTGCAGGCCACATGTTACCTTGTCCTGGAGGGTGTATGGACTTGTGCTGTGTGGGCTGGCAACCCCTGCAGGCCACATGTTACCTTGTCCTCGAGGGTGTGTGGACTTGTGCCGTGTGTGCAGGCTGTATGTTACCTTGTCCTGGAGGGTGTATGGACATGTGCTGTGTGGGCTGGGTACCCCTGTATGCCGCATGTTACCTTGTCCTGGAGGGTGTAAGGATTTGTGCTGTGTGGGTTGGGAACCCCTGCAGGCCACATGTTGCCTTGTTCTGGCAGGATATGTGGACATTCCAAGCTATATTACATGGCACCCGTGTGAGCCTAATTGAGCATCCCTAAGGCACATGTAAGAACATTTTCAGGAACGATACTTTCCAGGAAGTCTTAACATCCCCCTGGAGAATTGCCAGCTCCTTCCAGTAGTCAGGGGGGAGGGGGCCTTTTACCAGAAGCTATGAAAGAATTGGCGAGTGTGATGTAGCCCGCAGGTTTGAGGTTATATGTCGCCATGTAATTCGGAGATGTCTATTATTATCATAACTTCCCACATTTATATTACAATTTGAGACGTGACATTTTTTATGTTATATGTAATTAAGAAAGGGCTTTTCTGTTTCCAAATTTCCATATTTATATAAAAAAAATTGAAATTTTGCAATTTTCACGCTGTCGCTTGGTTCTAATATTAGAATCATGTGACACCCTGGCAAAACCAGGTAGTCACACAAGAGACCCCCCGCATAACACCATCCCTCACAGGGTTACATACAGCCGACCTGGAACCCTAGCCACCCCCCTCAGGGCAAGAGAGGCACACCAGTGGGCGGGACCAGGCGGTTAGGAAACGCCCACCTAGGGGTCTAGACAGCCCAGGGCGGGAAAACAGTAGAGAGAGAGTTTAGTTCAAGTTGAGAGGAGTGGAGGCTGGGGCTAGGTGTAGCTCCAGCGGAGGTGAAGCTCAAGTTGACAGGCGCCAGGGTCGGAGCCCTGGTGCCTTGGCTAGGTGGCAGACGGTGGTTTCCGTCAGCAAGCGACGGGAAGATGGCAGTCGGAGATCCGAGGTGGACCGGGACAGGGTTGGAGCCCGCCGCTACCGACACCGGAGAACCGACCCGGAAACCGTGCACAGAGGAGGTACTTGGACCCTGAAGCCAGAACCGGAACCAATGGCCTAGCTAATTAACCAATTGAGGGCAGGATTATAGGTCCTGTCCCAACCAAAGTCCCAAAAGCAGACAACCACCCACAGACAGGGATAGGGCAACCGCCAGGGCCCGATAGATCCCACGGGTCAGCGTCAGCGGGCACGGCTCCTCAGGTACAGAACAAGCCGGGAGCTGACTCCCATGTTCCATACCGGGAAGTCCAACACAAGCAAAAACAGTGCAGAGGGAAAAGACGGCGACCACCAGCCCGGGTGGCGGGCCAGAGTACAACCGGCAGCGGCGGCCACCAGCACCTTGGTTGATTTATTCAACTGTGAGTAACCAAACATCCCCTGGTACGTCCGGGCGCGCAGGCCCCTGCCATCGCCATTGTGGCGCCCTGGGCAAGCCAGGACGTCACAAACACTACACCAACACACCCCACACTCCGGGTCAGGCACACCAAAGTCAGACAAAAACCCTTGTTGCCTCCCTCCAGGGGCTGATGTTCACACCAGGGGGTGGGCCAGGCGGTTGGCCCCGCCCACCGAGGAGTTCACAGTCCTGGAGGCGGGAAAAGAGAAGAGAAGAGTTAGGGAAGTGAAAGTGAGAGGAAGGAAAAGTGGAAAAGGAGCAGACAGAAAGTGGTCCGGGTGTGTGGCCCGGACGGAACAGCAAGGTTGGCAGACGGTGGTGACCGTCTGCAGGAGAGGCCTATCGGAGCCAGCCGTAAGGACCGTGGACGGGCGGTGGCCCGGCGGTACCGGACCGGTACGCAAAGAGAAGCCAGCACCATCCGGCAGGGGCTTACAGACCCCGGCAAGGCTAGGAGTCGCCGTGAATTTGTCAAATCCGTTAGCGAAGGGAACCTCCTGGGTTTCCCAGCAGCCAAGTCCCGACAGAAGGCAACAGTCCAATCGAAAGAGGGAAACACAGTCACCGCCAAGACTAAAGTTCCCAGGGCCAGAGCCTGCGGGCAAAAGGGGCTCCTTCAGCAACCTTCAAGCTGGGGAGCGGGTTACCGGTGGGAACCCATTGGAACCGTTTACACTACACAGGTGCAGGGAAAGGCAGTCACCATCAACCTGCCGGGAGGAGAAACACTGCAGCCATCTGTGGGACCCGTCCATCCAGCCGTTTGTTTTACCGGAGACTCTGTGTACATCATTGGCTGAGTGAGTACCACTGTGCCATGCGGCACAGCGCTGCCCCCGCGACCCTGCACCTCACCAGGCCCCGTAACCCGCCTGCCATCCATCCCTACTCCATCACCGGGCCCCGGGACAACCAACCCCCTACCCATGGAGGGGAGAACTAACATCCAGGCTGCTCCCTGTCATCGCTCCCGGGATCCCCGTCCAGAGCAGCGGTGGTGTCACCAATCTCACCACAACCGTGGGTGGCGTCACGGACAATATCACATCCCCACAATCAAAACCCCCCTTTTCACTCACGGGGCGAGGAACGCTGCTCGAGTCCCCGGGATCCGGCCCACCGCTCGAGCCACCACCGAGCAACCGTAGCAGCAGCCGGACCCGAGCAGTGGGAGAGCGCAGCGTCCCCTCCTCCGCCCGCGACACCATTCCCTGCACAGAGCCACTGGGCCCCGGGGCAACCATCCCTACCCACGGAGGGGCTAACATCCAGCTGCCATTACATCTCCCCCGGGGTGTCCCACAACAGCAGTGGTGGTGCCACCTTTCTCCACACACCGTGGGTGGCGTCACGAACTGAATACGGCCAAGCCTGTATAACTACGTCCCCCTTTTCATTTGGCGTGTCCGCGTGACCCCCGGGTCCGGAGGATCCTTCGAGCCACACAGCAGGTCCGGATCCGAGCAGCTCGGTTGCTACAGGCATGGGGGCGGCACAATCATACTGTAACGTCCCACCCACAGAGGAGTAAGGCACTGGTCACTGAGTGGTGCAGTAACAGGTAGGAAGATAGGTGGTGCAGAAGACACCACAGATGGAAAGAAGTCAGGCAGCCGAGATCGTAAAACGAGGCGGGGTTCAGGTAACCAGAAGAATACGTACAAACACAAGGGGCAGGCAAAGGTGTAGTCAGGAGGGAAGCCAAGCCAAAGTCGGGAGCCAGTTGGGAATGGAAAAGTCGGGGGGGGGGGGGGCAGAGACGAGTCAGAGTTCAGTCGGGGGTCAGGTACCAAGATCAAATCGCTGAACAACCAGGAGCCAGGCACTTACTGCAACTAACCAGAGAAAATGACTGGCGCCGCTCCGGGCACGAACACTCCCAGATAAAGCAGAGCAATTACCTGGGAGCTGCGCGTGCGAGTAAGCCCCTCCGACAACGACTAAGTGCAGGGGACGGCCCGTCACAGGGCAAAGAATAACAGTAATGCAGCGTTCAAGACGAGGCACTAATGCAGATAAGCGCTCCGCAGGAGGACACAACAGAAGGCCCCTATGGGGAGATAAGGTATGCACACCAGTGACTATGTAAGGGGAATACATGGAATAGCAGAAACTGCTGTGTGAATACTGACTTGAAAAATCCAATAGCTATGTGTAAAAGTGAAAATGTGAAAAATGGAATCTGCATTACTGCCATGAACTTATGAATCAAGAGAAATTTAGCTACTGAATTGATCAATGTTGATTGATCAATTCAGTAGCTAAATTTCTCTTGATTCATATATTCATGGCAGTAATGCAGATTCCATTTTTCACATTTTCACTTTTACACATAGCTATTGGATTTTTCAAGTCAGTATTCACACAGCAGTTTCTGCTATTCCATGTATTCCCCTTCCATAGTCACTGGTGTGCATACCTTATCTCCCCATAGTGATGTTTTTTTAGGTTTTTGCACCCAGTTCAGACTTAGAATGGTGTTCCAAACGTTATTCGTTATTGACAACAGAAGGCCCCGGCACAGGAGTCGCACCGCAAGTCAGAGTCATGACACATACTTCCTGTTCTGTAAAGATGACTTTTCAGCAGTCTCATTATCATCACAGTCATGATTACAATGAAATTAAACAACTTTAAATAGAATAGATAACTCACTATTCCCAATAGGTGATGTCACAGCTCACATCCTCCCTCGTACAATGACAGGTAACACCTTTAAATACAGTAGATAACACAGGATACACCATTCACAATAGGTGATGTCACAGCTCACCTCCTCCCCCGTACAATGTGACAGGTAACACATCTATATACAGTAGATAACACAAGATCCGCCATTCACAATAGGAGACGTCACGGCTCACCTCCTACCCCGTACAATGACAGGTAACACCTCTATATACAGTAGATAACACAGGATCCACCATTCACAGTAGGTGATGTCACAGCTCACTTCCTCCTCCTACTGTACAACGAATGATTATGTCCCCTATACATAGAAGATAACCTAGGATGCACCATTCACAATAGCATAATAGGAGACATCACAGCTCCCCTCCTCCCCCTACCTCTAGCTAATATCTGTGTAAAGAACAGCAAGTAGAAGTCCAATATTAGTCCTAGTGGCCAGAGGGAAAATTGCAAGATTTCTTCATAAAACATTTATAAAATAATTTTAAACATAAAAACATAAATCCTTTAACATAAAAGTCTGATTTAAGAAATGGCAAATATAATGGAGGGAGTGACTCTTCGTCATCTTCCTGGATCTACACTGTGTGCAGAATTATTAGGCAAATGAGTATTTTGATCACATGATACTTTTTATACATGTCGTCCTACTCCAAGCTGTATATTCTTGAGAGCCAACTACCAATTAAGTAAATCGGGTGATGTGCATCTCTGTAATGAGGAGGGGTGTGGTGTAATGACATCAACACCCTATATAAGCTGTGCTTAATTATTAGGCAACTTCCTTTCCTTTGGCAAAATGGGTCAGAAGAGAGATTTGACGGGCTCTGAAAAGTCCAAAATTGTGAGCTGTCTTGTAGAGGGATGCAGATGTCTTGAAATTGCCACACATTTGAAGCGTGATCACCGAACAATCAAGCGTTTCATGGCAAATAGCCAACAGGGTCGCAAGAAGCGTGATCACCGAACAAATAGCCAACAGGGTCGCAAGAAGCGTGTTGGGCAAAAAAGGCGCAAAATAACTGCCCATGAATTGAGGAAAATCAAGCGTGACGCTGCCAAGATGCCATTTGCCTCCAGTTTGGCCATATTTCAGAGCTGCAACGTTACTGGAGTATCAAAAAGCACAAGGTGTGCCATACTCAGGCACAGGCCAAGGTAAGGAAGGCTGAAAAACGACCACCTCTGACCAAGAGACATGAGATAAAACGTTAAGACTGGGCCAAGAAATATCTTAAGAATGATTTTTCAAAGGTTTTATGGACTGATGAAATGAGAGTGACTCTTGATGGGCAGATGGATGGGCCCGAGGCTGGATCAGTAAAGGGCAGAGAGCTCCACTCCGACTCAGACGCCAGCAAGGTGGAGGTGGGTTACTGGTATGGGCTGGGATCATCAAAGATGAACTTGTGGGACCTTTTCGGGTTGAGGATGGAGTGAAGCTCAACTCCCAGACCTACTGCCAGTTTCTAGAAGACAACTTCTTCAAGCAGTGGTACAGGGAGAAGTCGCTATCGTTCAAGAAAAACATGATTTTCATGCAGGACAATGCTCCATCACATGCATCCAACTACTCCACAGCGTGGCTGGCCAGTAAAGGGCTAAAAGATGAAAAAATAATGACATGGCCCCCTTGTTCACCTGATCTGAACCCCATAGAGAACCTGGGGTCCCTCATTAAATGTGAGATCTACAGGGAGGGAAAACAGTCCACCTCTGGGAACAGTGTCTGGAGGCTGTGGTGGCTGCTGCACGCAATGTTGATCGTAAACAGATCAAGCAATGACAGAATCTATGGATGGTGGCTGCTGAGTGTCATCAGAAAGAAAGGGGGCTATATTGGGCACTCATTTTTGGGGGTTTTGTTTTTGCATGTCAGAAATGTTTATTTCTAAATTTTGTGCAGTTATATTGGTTTACCTGGTGACAATAAACAAATAAATAAAGTGAGATGAGAATATATTTGGTTTTTATTAAGTTGCCTAATAATTCTGCACAGTAATAGTTACCTGCACAAACAGATCCTCCTAAGATAGCCAAATCTAAAAACCCCTCCAACTGCCAAAAATATTAAGCTTTGATATTTATGAGTCTTTTGGGTTGATTGAAAACATAGTTGTTGATCAATAATAAAAAAAATCCTCTAAAATGCAACTTGCCTAATAATTCTGCAGTGTTGTTTCTCCCAAGAATGTGGCTTTCCCACCCTGAGGGCCAAAATATGGCAATCTCTTATAGAGCTACGTCTGTGGTGAGACGTGCAGCAGATCACGCGGGCAGCACGTCCACCCACAACGTCCTGCGCTCTCGCTGGAGCCCGAGTGTCACATGTTCATAGCGAGTCCGCACCGTGGAATCAATTACTGAATTCTGCAGGAATACGCCAGCTCCGTGCAGATATTCAGCGCCACTGTAAATGCCATATACTGTACTCGTTATCCCGCTGACCTCTGTATTTTAGGAAATGATTGTATTTAAATAAAGATTTTAGAGAATGGGGCTCTTAGTTAGTGATACTAATACAAGTGCATCTCAATAAATTAAAAGATCATCAAAAAGTTAACTTATTTCAGTAAATCAATACAAAAAGGGAAACATATATTAGATAGAGTCATTACACACAGAGGGATCTATTCCTACATATTATATAGTCCTTACACAGAGGGATCCATTCCTATATATTATATAGCGTCATTACACACAGAGGGATCCATTCCTATATATTATATAGAGTCATTACACACAGAGGATTCTATTCCTATATATTATATAGAGTCATTACACACAGAGGGATCTATTCCTATATATTATACAGAGTCATTACACACAGAAGGATCTATTCCTATATATTATATAGAGTCATTACACACAGAAGGATCTATTCCTATATATTATATAGAGTCATTACACACAGAGGGATCTATTTCTATATATTATATAGAGTCATTACACACAGAGGGATCTATTCCTATATATTATATAGTCATTACACACAGAGGGATCTATTCCTATATATTATATAGAGTCATTACACACAGAGGGATCTATTCCTATATATTATATAGAGTCATTACACACAGAGGGATCTATTCCTATATATTATATAGAGTCATTACACACAGAGGGATCTATTTCTATATATTATATAGAGTCATTACACACAGAGGGATCTATTTCACATGTTTATTTCTTTGGTCTTGATAATACACAGTGGAGCTACACCAGCAGATGACATGGCTCCCAAACCATCCCTGATTGTGAAGACTTCACACTAGACCTCAGCAGCTTGGATTGTGGCCTCTCCGCTCTTCCTCCAGACTCTGGGACCGCGATTTCCAAATGAAAGGCAAAATTTACTTTCATCTGAAAACAACACCTTGGACGCTGAGAACAGTCCAGTTCTTTTCTCCTTGGCCCAGATAAGACGCTTCTGGCGTTCTCTATTGGTCATGAGTGGTGACACAAGGAATGTGACACTTGTAGCCCATGTCCTGGATACGTCTGTGTGTGGTGGCTCTTGAAGCTCTGACTCCAGCAGCAGTCCACTCCTTGTGAATCTCCCCCAAATTTTTGAATGGCCTTTTCTTAACAAGGCTGTGGTTATCCCGGTTGCTTGTGCACCTTTTTCTACCACACTTTTTCCTTCCACTCAACTTTCCATTAATATGCTTGGATACAGCACTCTGTGAACAGCCAGCTTCTTTATAGAAATGACCTTTTGTGGCTTACCCTCCTTGTGCCGTGTGTTAATGACTGCCTTCTGGACCTCTGTCAAGTCAGCAGTGTTCCCCATGATTGTGTAGTCTACTGTACCAGACTAAGGGACAATTTTAAATGCTGAGAAAGTCTTTGCAGTTGTTTTGTGGTAATTTTTCTCATTTTCTGAGATAACTGTTGGGTTTTCATTAGCTTTAAGCCATAAACTCCACCATTAACGGAAATAAACATGTGAAATAGATCACTCCGTGTGTAATGACTCTATATAATATATAGGAATAGATCCTTCTGTGTGTAATAACTCTGTATAATATATAGGAATAGATCACCAACACCATGGCCATGATGTACATGGTTACCACAGAGCAAAGAGGATGGCACCAAGAACAAGGATATTAAAATCTGGAATACCAATATTGGTTGAATACTTGGCACTTGGCTAGAGACTTCCTGGGTCACCAAACTGCAGCCGAAGACTCAAAAAGAAGAAATGCTTATGATTTTCTTTATTCTGGTTATATGCCACACCGGGTGAAGGAGGACACCCGGTGAGGGGCACAACACAAAGGGCAAACCAAAGAAGTAGTAAAACGGATGTCTCTGACGATAGGGAGTGGGAAGCAGGATCACCTCTTAACATTCACCTGAGTCTGCTCCAAGTACTCCCTAATATCCTCAGACTAGTCCTTCGCCAGGCACCGTCATGTACCTAGGCCCTCGCTAGTCCTGAATTCACCCTTACTAGTGTGAAGACCAGTAAGACACTAGTCTTACTACTGCAATAAAACAACAAAAGGATGGTAAGATAAATGGGTGGGGAAAGACACAACAAATTGCACTGCTCGGCATTTCCAGCAGGAAACTTCACAGCTGCAACTATGACGAACACCTCAGAGTCTCTAGAGACAGCCTCCTTCAAAGTGGTCATTATAGAAAAACTATAACCGGCATGGAGTGAAGCCAGGAGTGGGCAAATATAGCGGAAGGGAGTGATTATAAGATGCTACTACTGTGATTAAGGCTATGAGTAATCTCAGTCAGAAGGGAAAGGGTCTTTAACTTCTTCAGCATTAAATGAAAGTAAATCCACTCCAATACTAGATAACAGTCAAGTGTGCTCCATAGAGGACCTGTAATCAATTAAGCATTGAGACCTCCAGGTTAACATGTGCACTCAACCCACTTGTGACACTATATTGGTGTTGCTGGAGTGGTACAGGTGTTGCGGTGGCACCGGATCCTGATAGTGGAGCTTTGGTCACCAACCTGATAGATGATCAATATACAGATCCTAGAATTTGCCCTTATATCAAATAGTGAAATTAAAGTCCATCTATTTCTCTCGATGCAAGTAGATCCTGTCATTGCCCAAAGCTAATAATGGAAGTCATGACTGTTACAGATCACAATTGGTACCTTCTACAAGAGTATATATGTATACCCCCATATTGTCTATGACTTCACTGTAATACTGAGGTAAAGCTCCAGTTTACGGCCCTGTGTTTCTCAGGAACATCTCTGCACCTCGTCCTTTTCGGCTGTTGACACAGAATAAAAAGTATCTTTGATTTGCTCCCCGGGGTCCTGGCCGCCCTCCAGCGTTTTCCTGCCCTGGGTGCGCTCCGGATTCAATACATTCTTTCATGTATTTTCAAATATGTCGTCTTCCAAGATAAGCAGCCGCACTGTGAGCAGCAGATCTTTACTCCTTGACCAAACAGTTGGGATCTTGTACTAAAAACATTCCGCGAGGACCAAGGTCCCCATAAAATTCCACTCAACAAGGCTGTTGTGTAATCACACATGGCAGACGCCCCGCGGCACCCTCATCATCGTCATATAATGGTCTTATATAACACATTAGAACATCACTATGAAATAAAACACAACTGATGACATTTTCATCAACAGAAAAATATGTAAGTTATTTTGAATTTTAGACCTTTCTCCTTCAGAGCTGCATTCCGAATTCTGCTGCCTCGGAGCTTGTTTTATTGTCTGGACAGAGCTTAAGGATGTAGGAAAATTGTCCCCGATGGATTAAGCTCAGCTTAGGATAGGCTCACAGTTAAGTGTGAGACTCCAAATAGATATGTGACCCATTGGAGCTCAGGACTGAGAATCCTATGGACTCTCTACTATGATGAGAGCAAATATATCAGGAGGTTTACAGCCCCTAATTATCGTTTACTTCAGACCGCCTCAGAATCAACTATTTAGGGTACGGGTAACTGCATTTGTTTCTATTACATATGCTCCATAAGGTACTTTATACTCAGCCTACTTACAAACAGGCTTTGTATTGTCACACTAGGCCTCGTTACCATGACAACCAATAAGAGCGCAGTCTCCAGTTCTAAAACTACTGCTGCCCCCTGGTTGTTACGGGCAATTAGGCCACATTTCTTTTAGAATAAATTGGGCCTCACATTGAGGTGATTTACACATGACTACAATGTGCCGCCATGTTCCTCTCACAGAGCAGCATTTTGTATTTCTGGAGCTCCATATAATCTAGATCTAACTTCAATGAGCCTCATTGGTGTAAAAAAAACTAACAAAGTTCTGTGACTGCGAGGAACAGAGCAGGTGGACAGCAAATATAGCAAGGAAATGTTTAATAATCCGGGTGCGGAGTTGCAGAGCTGATATGGAGGATATGGTGTCGCCTGAGCTTGGAGACGACAGGCACCTGTCAGAAGAAATAAGCACAAGGCCCCGTAGACCCAGCATCGAGGGATTCGGCAGGGAGCATCTGCTGTGTATCAAGTTGTGTTGTCAAAATGGGGCAAACACAAGTGACGATGGCCTCCAAATACATAAAAACTGAACAGAAAGTTAAAAGGGTTGTCCGTTTGGGGCGTATGGACGTTACAGAGGAGAGGGAGAAAGAAGTTCTTTTGCTGGATCTCTATCAGCGGCCATGACAGTTCACCACCCATATTTCCAAGAATGAGAAATAACTAAGAACTGTCCACTCTAATCAGTACACTAGCCCCCTAAAGGAGGATGTCAACATAGATCAACACTGTGGTGGAGTAGGGAGTTAGCGCCCCACTACAGGCTCAATAGGAACAGTTCAGATGCCGCGGTCAATTGTGACAGTAGCATTTAGGAGGTTAGGAAAGGGAGGGGAACTTCCAACCTTCTTTGACCAGCTCCAGTCAGAAGATCATGGAGTGTGGATGGGTTGTCATAGCCAATGGGGGCCTACTGAATGCCCCCACATCTGCCATGTCACTGCTTGTGGATGGGCCTCATAGGAGACCGATAATTATATATTAGATTCCAATAACAGTGTTGCACTACATACAGTCATATGAAAAAGTTTGGGCACCCCTATTTTTCTATATAACAATTTGGGTTTTTGCAACAGCTATTTCAGTTTCATATATCTAATAACTGATGGACTGAGTAATATTTCTGGATTGAAATGAGGTTTATTGTACTAACAGAAAATGTGCAATCCGCATTTAAACGAAATTTGACCAGTGCAAAAGTATGGGCACCTCAACATAAAAGTGACATTAATATTTTGTAGATCCTCCTTTTGCAAAAACCTCAGTCTCTAGTCGCTTCCTGTAGCTTTTAATGAGTTCCTGGATCCTGGATGAAGTTATATTTGACCATTCCTGTTTACAAAACAATTCCAGTTCAGTTAAGTTTGATGGTCGCCGAGCATGGACAGCCGCTTCAAATCATCCCACAGATGTTCAATGATATTCAGGTCTGGGGACTGGGATGGCCATTCCAGAACATTGTAATTGTTCCTCTGCATGAATGCCTGAGTAGATTTGGAGCGGTGTTTTGGATCATTGTCTTGCTGAAATATCCATTCCCTGCGTAACTTCAACTTCGTCACTGATTCTCGCACATTATTGTCAAGAATCTGCTGATACTGAGTTGAATCCATGCGACCCTCAACTTTAACAAGATTCCCGGAGCCGGCATTGGCCACACAGCCCCAGCCCTCCACCAACCCCACCCTCCATGGAAGCTCCACCAAATTTTACTGTGGGTAGCATGTGCTTTTCTTGGAATGCCGTGTTTTTTTGCCTCCATGCATAACGCCTTTTTGTATGACCAAACAACTCAAACTTTGTTTCATCAGTCCACAGGACCTTCTTCCAAAATGTAACTGGCTTTTCCAAATGTGCTTTTGCATACCTCAGGCGACTCTGTTTGTGGCGTGCTTGCAGAAACTGCTTCTTTCGCATCATTCTCCCATACAGCTTCTCCTTGTGCAACGTGCGCTGTATTGTTGACCGATGCACATTGACACCATCTGCAGCAAGATGATGCTGCAGGTCTTTGGAGGTGGTCTGTGGATTGTCCTTGACTGTTCTCACCATTCTTCTTCTCTGCCTCTCTGATATTTTTCTTGGCCTGCCACTTCTGGGCTTAACAAGAACTGTACCTGTGTTCTTCCATTTCCTTACTATGTTCCTCACAGTGGAAACTGACAGTTTAAATCTCTGAGACAACTTTTTGTACCTTCTCCTGAACAACTATGTTGAATAATCTTTGTTTTCAGATCACTTGAGAGTTGTTTTGAGGAGCCCATGATGCCACTCTTCATAGGAGATTCAAATAGGAGAACAACTTGCAAGTGGCCACCTTAAATACCTTTTCTCATGATTGGATACATCTGCCTATGAAGTTCAAAGCTCAATGAGGTTACAAAACCAATTTAGTGCTTTAGTAAGTCAGTAAAAAGTAGTTAGGAGTGTTCAAATCAAGAAATTGATAAGGGTGCCCATACTTTTGCACCAGTCAAATTTTGTTTAAATGCGGATTTCACATTTTCTGTTAGTACAATAAACCTCATTTCAATCCAGAAATATTACTCAGTCCATCAGTTATTAGATATATGAAACTGAAATAGCAAAACCCCAAATTGTTATAAAGAAAAAAGGTTAACATTAATAGGGGTGCCCAAACTTTTTCATGTGACTGTAAAGTATAAGCCAGGTTCAAATCCCCTAGTGAGAATAATACATTATGTATAAAAAGTACTAAACATATATTAACCCCTTCACCATAGGGTGATTTTCCTTTTTTCATTTTTGCTTTTTGCGAGCCCTAACTTTTAGATTTTTTCGCCAATCTTGCCATATGGGGGCTTGTATTTTTGAGGAACGAGTTGTACTTTTGAAAGAAATTATTAGTTTTACCATATAGTGTACTGAAAAATGAAGAAAAAAAATTCCAAGTACGGTAAAATTGCAAAAAAGTGCAATTGCACAATTGTTTTTCAGATATTTTATTCACCGTGTTCACGATATGACAAAACTGACGTGTCGGTGTGATGCCTCATGTTGGTACAAATTTGTAGATAGTAAACATATATGGTTTACCTTTATCTAAGGGGTTAAAAAAAATACAGAAGTCCAAAAAAGAATAGCGCGTTTGACGCCATTTTCCGCGACCCGTAGCATTCTCAGTTTTCGAGATATGGGGCTCAGTGATGGCTTATTTTTTGCGTCTTGAGCTGACGTTTTTAATGATGCCATTGTTGTGCAGATGCTACGTTTTGATCTCCCGTTTTTGCATTTTTAAAAAATGTTGTGGCGACCAAAAATTGTAATTGTGGCGTTTGGAATTTTTTTGTCACCAATCAGATTCATTCATTTTATATTTTGATAGATCGGGCATTGCTGAACGCGGCTAAACCAAATATGTGTATATTTTTTTGACTATTTTATTTTCAAATTGGGGTGATTTGAACTTTTTGTTTTTCATTATTTTTTCTAAAACTTTTTTTTACATTTTTCTTTATTTTACTAGTCCCCCTAGAGGACTTTATCACTGCAGTGTCCGATCGCTTGTGGATTTCTGCTGATCAAAGCTGCACAGCTCTGATCAGCAGAAATGCTGGTTCCTGTTAGAGCCGGCTCTCTGTCTGCTCGCACAGGAAATATGTCATGATAGCGACAGGGGTCATCACATGACCCACCACTACAATGGCAACCATCAGCTCCCTGTGATCATGTTGCAGGGCCTCCGATGGCGGCAGGGCAAGGCACGTTCCCCGTCCCAGCCATTGAAATCACGCTGTCACATTCTGTCAGCGCGATTTAAGGGGTTAAGAGGCGTGGGGGTATCGTTGATCCACCTGCGCCTGTAAGCCACATGTTAGCTACTAGTACTGAGCACCCGAGCATGGTAGTGCCCGCTCATCACTAGTTACGAGTACAGAGCACCTGAGCATGGTAGTGCCCGCTCATCACTAGTTACGAGTACTGAGCACCTGAGCATGGTAGTGCCCGCTCATCACTAGTTACGAGTACTGAGCACCTGAGCATGGTAGTGCCCGCTCATCACTAGTTACGAGTACTGAGCACCTGAGCATGGTAGTGCCCGCTCATCACTAGTTACGAGTACTGAGCACCCGAGCATGGTAGTGCCCGCTCATCACTAGTTACTAGTACTGAGCACCCGAGCATGGTAGTGCCCACTCATCACTAGTTACGAGTACTGAGCATCTGAGCATGGTAGTGCCCACTCATCACTAGTTACGAGTACTGAGCATCTGAGCATGGTAGTGCTCACTCATCACTAGTTACCAGTACTGAGCACCTGAGCATGGTAGTGCCCGCTCATCACTAGTTACTAGTACTGAGCACACGAGCATGGTAGTGCCCGCTCATCACTAGTTACTAGTACTGAGCACACGAGCATGGTAGTGCCCGCTCATCACTAGTTACTAGTACTGAGCACACGAGCATGGTAGTGCTCGCTCATCACTAGTTACTAGTACTGGGCACCCGAGCATGGTAGTGCCCGCTCATCACTAGTTACTAGTACTGGGCACCCGAGCATGGTAGTGCCCGCTCATCACTAGTTATGAGTACCGAGCACCCGAGCATGGTAGTGCCCGCTCATCACTAGTTATGAGTACCGAGCACCCGAGCATGGTAGTGCCCGCTCATCACTAGTTACTAGTACTGAGCACCCGAGCATGGTAGTGCCCGCTCATCACTAGTTACTAGTACTGAGCACCCGAGCATGGTAGTGCCCGCTCATCACTAGTTACGAGTACTGAGCACCTGAGCATGGTAGTGCCCGCTCATCACTAGTTACGAGTACTGAGCACCTGAGCATAGTAGTGCCCACTCATCACTAGTTACGAGTACTGAGCACCTGAGCATGGTAGTGCCCGCTCATCACTAGTTACGAGTACTGAGCACCTGAGCATAGTAGTGCCCACTCATCACTAGTTACGAGTACTGAGCACCTGAGCATGGTAGTGCCCGCTCATCACTAGTTACGAGTACTGAGCACCTAAGCATAGTAGTGCCCACTCATCACTAGTTACGAGTACTGAGCACCTGAGCATGGTAGTGCCCGCTCATCACTAGTTACTAGTACTGAGCACCCGAGCATGGTAGTGCTCGCTCATCACTAGTTACTAGTACTGAGCACACGAGCATGGTAGTGCTCGCTCATCACTAGTTACCAGTACTGAGCACACGAGCATGGTAGTGCCCGCTCATCACTAGTTACCGGTACTGAGCACACGAGCATGGTAGTGCCCACTCATCACTAGTTACGAGTACTGAGCACCCGAGCATGGTAGTGCCCGCTCATCACTAGTTACCAGTACTGAGCACACGAGCATGGTAGTGCCCGCTCATCACTAGTTACGAGTACTGAGCACCCGAGCATGGTAGTGCCCGCTCATCACTAGTTACTAGTACTGAGCACCCGAGCATGGTAGTGCTCGCTCATCACTAGTTACTAGTACTGAGCACACGAGCATGGTAGTGCCCGCTCATCACTAGTTACCAGTACTGAGCACCCAAGCATGGTAGTGCCCGCTCATCACTAGTTACCAGTACTGAGCACCTGAGCATGGTAGTGCTCGCTCATCACTAGTTACTAGTACTGGGCACCCGAGCATGGTAGTGCCCGCTCATCACTAGTTACTAGTACTGAGCACCCGAGCATGGTAGTGCTCGCTCATCACTAGTTACTAGTACTGAGCACACGAGCATGGTAGTGCCCGCTCATCACTAGTTACCAGTACTGAGCACCCAAGCATGGTAGTGCCCGCTCATCACTAGTTACCAGTACTGAGCACCCAAGCATGGTAGTGCTCGCTCATCACTTGTTACCAGTACTGAGCACACGAGCATGGTAGTGCCCGCTCATCACTAGTTACCAGTACTGAGCACACGAGCATGGTAGTGCCCACTCATCACTAGTTACGAGTACTGAGCACACGAGCATGGTAGTGCCCGCTCATCACTAGTTACCAGTACTGAGCACACGAGCATGGTAGTGCCCGCTCATCACTAGTTACGAGTACTGAGCACCCGAGCATGGTAGTGCCCGCTCATCACTAGTTACTAGTACTGAGCACCTGAGCATGGTAGTGCTCGCTCATCACTAGTTACCAGTACTGAGCACCCGAGCATGGTAGTGCCCGCTCATCACTAGTTACTAGTACTGAGCACCTGAGCATGGTAGTGCTCGCTCATCACTAGTTACTAGTACTGGGCACCCGAGCATGGTAGTGCCCGCTAATCACTAGTTATGAGTACTGAGCATCTGAGCATGGTAGTGCCCGCTCATCACTAGTTACGAGTACTGAGCACCTGAGCATGGTAGTGCCCCCTCATCACTAGTTACTAGTACTGAGCACCCGAGCATGGTATTGCTCCCTCATCACTAGTTACTAGTACTGAGCACCCGAGCATGGTAGTGCCCGCTCATCACTAGTTACTAGTACTGAGCACCTGAGCATGGTAGTGCTCGCTCATCACTAGTTACTAGTACTGGGCACCCGAGCATGGTAGTGCCCGCTCATCACTAGTTATGAGTACTGAGCATCTGAGCATGGTAGTGCCCGCTCATCACTAGTTACGAGTACTGAGCACCTGAGCATGGTAGTGCCCCCTCATCACTAGTTACTAGTACTGAGCACCCGAGCATGGTATTGCTCCCTCATCACTAGTTACCAGTACTGAGCACCCGAGCATGGTAGTGCCCGCTCATCACTAGTTACTAGTACTGAGCACCTGAGCATGGTAGTGCCCGCTCATCACTAGTTACCAGTACTGAGCACCCGAGCATGGTAGTGCCCGCTCATCACTAGTTACCAGTACAGAGCACCTGAGCATGGTAGTGCCCGCTCATCACTAGTTACGAGTACTGATGTATATTGTCAACACTGGAAACAATTGTAACAAATCCTCAGATGTGAACAGTATTAGGTAAGGACAGTATTTCAGTCTCTACATGTAAACAAGAAAGCTCCGGTTCACTGACAGCAAGCGGAAATCTGGAAATAGTGAAGACCAGAAATATAAAGTGTATTGGAGAGTTGGTGAGCGCTGGCCCCGCGGCTGGTGCAGGAGATGACCGCACAGCAGGTTGCAGATGAATCGCTCTGCTTTTCCCTCAGATAAAAATTCCTGTCGGTCCCGGGGATAAATCCTGAGTCAGCCGTAATCTACGAGCGATGGAGCCGCCACGTTTTGCAATCCTGACACTTTGCAGGGACATCGCTTTGGCCTCTTAAAATATTTATATAATATACCCGTGGTCTCGCCAGGCCCCCCGCAGCTCTGTAAATAGCTGGGATGAACAGCTGCATAAGACGCCGCGTGCACTGCATCCACCAGGTGGCTGACAACAGAGAGAACAGCATTCTTATACTAGATCAGGCAGAGTGCAAAATATGTTGTACTAGCAAGGGTGGTGCGCCAATGCCACCACTTGTGGGCGCCAGCTGTATTTTACAGACTGATCTTAAGGTACAGGTCCTGATGGGTTGTCTCGCCATCTGAACGCCCTCCAGGTCCGGTACATACATTAGCCTAATATATCGATGTATTTTGTACATACGATTGGGGGAATCAATGGTACAAGTTCCCTTCAGGGGCTTAAAAAATGTGAAAAAAAAAGTACAATGAAGTCTTGAAAAAGTTTCTTTTTCTGAGTTCTATTTTATGGGGGAAAAAACCTAGATATACAGTACAGACCAAAAGTTTAGACACACCTTCTCATTCAAAGAGTTTTCTTTATTTTCATGACTCTGAAAATTGTAGATTCACATTGAAGGCATCAAAACTATGAATTATCACATGTGGAATGAAATACTTAACAAAAAAGTGTGAAACAACTGAAAATATGTCTTATATTCTAGGTTCTTCTAAGTAGCCACCTTTTGCTTTGATTACTGCTTTGCACACTCTTGGCCTTCTCTTGATGAGCTTCAAGAGGTAGTCACCGGAAATGGTTCTCACTTCACAGGTGTGCCCTGTCAGGTTTAATAAGTGGGATTTCTTGCCTTATAAATGGGGTTGGGACCATCAGTTGTGTTGTGCAGAAGTCTGGTGGATACACAGCTGATAGTCCTACTGAATAGACTGTTAGAATTTGTATTATGGCAAGAAAGAAGCAGCTAAGTAAAAAAAAAATGATTGGCCATCATTACTTTAAGAAATGAAGGTCAGTCAGTCCGAAAAATTGGGAAAACTTTGAAAGTGTCCCCAAGTACAGTGGAAAAAAACATCAAACGCTACAAAGAAACTGGCTCACATGAGGACCGCCCCAGGAAAGGAAGACCAAGAGTCACCTCTGCTGCAGAGGATAAGTTTATCCGAGTCACCAGCCTCAGAAATCGCAGGTTAACAGCAGCTCAGATTAGAGACCAGGTCAATGCCACAGCATTCCAGCAGCAGACACATCTCTAGAACAACTGTTTAGAGGAGACTTTGTGCAGCAGCCTTCATGGTAAAATAGCTGCTAGGAAACCACTGCTAAGGACAGGCAACAAGCAGAAGAGACTTGTTTGGGCTAAAGAACACAAGGAATGGACATTAGACCAGTGGAAATCTGTGCTTTGGTCTGATGAGTCCAAATCTGAGATCTTTGGATCCATCCACCGTGTTTTTGTGCGACGCAGAAAAGGTGAATGGATGGACTCTACATGGCTGGTTCCCACCGTGAAGCATGGAGGAGGAGGTGTGATGGTGTGGGGGTGCTTTGCTGGTGACACTGTTGGGGATTTATTCAAAATTGAAGGCATGCTGAACCAGCATAGCTACCACAGCATCTTGCAGCGGTGTGCTATTCCATCCGGTTTGCGTTTAGTTGGACCATCGTTTATTTTTCAAAAGGACAATGACCCCAAACACACCTCCAGGCTGTGTAAGGGCTATTTGACTAAGAAGGAGAGTGATGGGATGCTACGCCAGATGACCTGGCTTCCACAGTCACCAGACCTGAACCCAATCGAGATGGTTTGGGGTGAGCTGGACCGCAGAGTGAAGGCAAAATGGCCAACAAGAGCTAAGCATCTCTGGGAACTCCTTCAAGACTGTTGGAAAAGCATTTCCAGTGACTACCTCTTGAAGCTCATCAAGAGAATGCCAAGAGTGTGCAAAGCAGTAATCAAAGCAAAAGGAGGCTACTGTGAAGAACCTAGAATATAAGACATATTTTCAGTTGTTTCACACTTTTTTGTTAAGTATTTCATTCCACATGTGATAATTCATAGTTTTGATGCCTTCAATGTGAATCTACAATTTTCAGAGTCATGAAAATAAAGAAAACTCTTTGAATGAGAAGGTGTATCCAAACTTTTGGTCTGTACTGTATTTTCTAGGGTTATAATTGTAGTAATCAGTATGATGAAATAAATATACTAATTAGACCACAAAAATACAAAATAGATAACACCTGCCAACAAAAAAACCCCCAAAAGTTAATATTTAGGTTGCGTGTACCTCAAAAGAGAAATACAATAAGGCTGTGTGCACACAGTGCATTTTTATTGTATTTATTTTAGTGCAGATTTGCTAGCAATGTCATTACGAATTCTTAAATTTTGGCCACCAAATTCAGAACTGGGTGTTTTGGGGGTTAATAAGTTGAAGAAAGAGGGTGTTTTTTTGTATTTTATTTCAAATAAAGGATTTTCTTTATTTTTACTTTAACTTACAGATTAGTAATGGGGAGGTCTTATAGACACCTCCCATTACTAATCTAGGGCTTATTGGCAGCTGGGAGCTTTTATTAAGCCCTTCTTACCCTGATTGCCACCACACTAGGGCAATCAGGATGAGCCGGGTAAAGTTCCGGGATTGCTGCATATAATTATAACAATTCTGGGCGGCTGCAGGCTGATATTTTTAGGCTAGGGGGTTCACTAACCATGGGCTTCTCCAGCCTGAGAATACCAGCCTCCAGCTGTCGGCTTTATCTTGGCTGGGTATCAAAATTTGGGGAACCGCACCCCATTTTCTTAAATTTTTTATTTGAATACTTTTTTAAAGTGCCCCATAGGGTCATTCTTATTTTGATACACAGCCAAGATAAGAACATGGCTGGGGGCTGCAGCCTGTAGCCGTATGCTTTATCTGTGCTGGATATCACAATATGGGGGGGGATCATACTCCAATTTATTTATTTTTAGACTAAAGTGACGCAGACAGCGTGTCAGATTCCATCCAATCACAGATGGCGTCACAGAGGTTGGGGGCGCGGTCTGACTGCAACCAATCACAAATGCACGGACTGCCAGTGGGCACGGGAAGCAGTGAATATGTATGAGGGTTAATGAGAGGACCCAGAAGTAGTGTTACAGCCGCATGGGAGACTCATTAAGTATAACGGTCCTGATTTATTATATTTTCTCTCTTCTGAGAACTCCATGTTCGGGGTTCGTGCATGGACACTAGGTATCCGGTGCGGACATCGAACTTTACAGTTTGCATTCGCCCATCACTACTCATAACATAACATAATTAACAACAAGGTCTGAAAGCAATATTCACTGTAAAAACAATTAGAAACAACGTTTGTGGAGTAAATAAATACTCAACAAGAAAAACAGTGATTTCGATATAATAAAATTAGTTTATTAATTAATTATTTTAAAATGTACATATCAAAATTCATAAAATTAGTAATAGTAATAGTGTCATGCCTTCATAGAAATGCATATAATTATTTTATTATGCCAAGTAATAAGATTACATTTAGTAATTGACATTGATACTGTCCACTTGTCCAGTGATATCCAACAGCGCCATCTGTTGACAATGTTGTCTTACTGCAGTTAGTTTAATGTTTCACTGGTTACTGTGCAATGAAAATTGTCCTACCAAGGCTTATGTAGTTACCCATCAGACCTTGCATAGGCTCTGCCCCTTCTTCTTCAGCAGCCATTTCAGTTACATGAACACACACATTCTGCATGCTGAATATCTCTCCAGATCTCTGCTCCTTATGTTTGCCTCTACATAGCACAGTCGGTGAGTTATGATCCCCTGGTTAGGGCTCATCAAAATTATAATGTAGTTGATCTGTTCTGCAAGTATTATCCTGTCATTAGCTAATATGTATTCGCCATGTAGTGCATTTACCCTGCATGTCCTGTATCAAATGGAATGCTATGTAACTCAGATATGTTGTATGTTGTACTTAGTATTTTCATTTATTTCTTGTAGTTTTACACTGATCTCATTAATAAAAGTTGTAAAGGACCCCCAGCGTCCGAGTCAATGCATTGATGGGAAAGAGTTAAGCTGTCTGTCAACTCGTCTTCCAACGCACAGATTGAGGGTGCCAGAACAGTAAAACGACTGCTATTAACGGGGTTGAAGCATAGACGCCGACTTCTATCAGAGAGCAGTCAAGCCGCATACAGACACCATGTCAGATAGAGGATCTGAAGTTTATGTAACACGCTCCCATGTAAGCTCGTCAGCTTCAAGGAAGTCTGTGAGCAGCGCTGCAATTGCCAGCGCCAGGGCGAAGGCGGAAGCCGCCAAAGTGAGAGCTGCCTTTGCTGAACAAGAGTTGAAATTAAAGACAGAAAAAGCACGTCTAGAAGCCGACCTTGCAAAACTTGCTGTAGACACAGAAGCAGCAGCAGCAGAAGCTGAAGTACAGGCTTTAGAAGAAGCAGCACGCAGCGACAGTAAAAGTTTCAGGTTAAGGCTCGGACCCGAACTCAGTCATCGGGATATCTCACAACGCACTTCAGACTACGTGCTAAAGCATACCGCATCAGACGACCGTCTACATTCAGCTCCAAGAGAGAGACTTAATCCTGCCATTCAGCCATCAACCTTCATTCAACAAACATCCCATGTTAAGCATGAAGGTAATTCCGTCCACTTAACACCATCAGTGTCACCTGCACCCAAGTTTGTAGATTCCTACTACACAGCGAACCGTCCCAAAATGGAGGACCCCGATGGTGACTATCATGGTGACAACGTATTTGATGGCAACAATAACTCACTGGGACCTCATCATAGCAACATGTATCAGGACCACCCTCTCAGAAATCAAGAGCTACCAGATTTCCTCAAGTTCTTCGCACGCCGTGAGTTACTCACCAAAGGTCTTTTAAAGTTTAACGACCGTCCTGAAAGTTACAGAGTGTGGAGAGCTTCCTTCAGAAACGCCACGGCCGGCCTGGACATCTCTGCCAATGAAGAGATCGATCTCTTGGTCAAGTGGCTAGGAAACGAATCAGTAGAACATGCAAAACACATCAGGGATATCAGCATCAACCACCCGAGCAAAGGTTTGTGCCTGTTATGGGAGAGACTTGATGAGTGCTATGGCTCTTCAGAGAGGATAGAAGAATCCCTCTTCAAAAGGTTGGAGGACTTTCCCAAGATCTCTAATAAGAGCTTTCACATGCTAAGAGAATTGAGCGACCTCTTGGTAGAACTCCAAGTCGCCAAGTTTGAAGGAGACCTGCCAGGCCTCGCGTCCCTAGATACAGCCAGAGGTATTAAACCCATAGTGAATAAGCTGCCTTACAGTCTGCAAGAGAAATGGTTGAACCGGGGTTCAGATTACAAACAACGTCACAACGTGCCGTTTCCTCCATTCCATGTCTTCGTAGATTTTGTGCGCCAGCAAGCCAAGATCAGGAATGATCCCAGCTTTGACCTTTCCACCGCAGATCCCGTCAACCCACGAACAGGTAAGCCTGCTCCAGTCCGCAACCCTCGAGGCTCACCTATCACTGTACACAAAACTAATGTGTCCGCTACAGATTCATCACGCAAGACCCACAGTACAACAGAACCTGAAGGGTCACTAACAATTGACCCAGACAAAGAGTGCCCCCTACACAAAAGGCCTCACCCACTGCAACAGTGCAGGAGTTTTAGAGGAAAATCTCTTAAAGACCGTAGAATCTTCCTCAGAGAAAACAACATATGTTACAGATGTTGTGCATCCACATCTCACTTAGCTAGAGACTGCAATGCCAGTATCACTTGTTCGGAGTGTAACAGTCAAGAGCACAGCACAGCTCTACACCCAGAACCAGCCCCACAGAACCCCACGCACATAGACCGACTTACAGAGCACGGCGGGGAGGAGACAGACAGTACACCTCCTGAAGTGTCACCCCAGTGCACTCAAGTTTGTGGAGAAGGTCTCACTAACAAATCCTGCTCAAAGATCTGTCTGGTTAGAGTTTACCCTATAGGCTACAGAGGAAAAGCGGTTAAACTCTATGCTATACTCGACGACCAGAGTAATAGATCACTCGCCAGCTCAGCTTTCTTTGACATCTTTGGAATCAAGGGACTTAGCTGCTCCTACTCACTGAAAACATGTACAGGAGTGAGTAAAGAATCTGGCAGGAGGGCAACAGGTTATCAAATCGAATCCCTAGATGGGAAGACATCCTTACCCCTTCCTACATTAATCGAGTGCAATGCCATCCCGAACAATAGAGAAGAGATACCCACTCCAGAAGCGGCACTACACCATCCCCATTTGAGAAACATAGCGCATCTCATTCCTGCACTTAATTCTCAAGCCAAGTTGGTCCTTTTGCTGGGGAGAGACATCATCAGAGTTCACAAGGTGAGGAAACAGATAAACGGTCCTCATAACTCGCCCTACGCTCAGAAGCTAGATCTAGGATGGGTAGTTATAGGGGACGTCTGCCTCGGGAATGCTCACAAGCCGAACAACGTCCACTCTCTCTACACGAACACATTGGAGAGTGGCCGTCCATCTTTTTTCCTACCCTGCCCCAACAAATTCCTAGTGAAGGAGAATCTCACCAATTCGGCACACTTAAATGGTGGGAAAGACAGATACGCCATGGATGAATTGTGCGACGGAGACAAAGATCATCTAGGGTGCGCTGTCTTTCAAAAGACCAAAGAAGATTATAAACTAGCCCATTCCATTGAAGATGAGACCTTCCTAGAGATAATGGATCAAGGATTTCACAAGGATGAAAACGACAGCTGGGTGGCTCCACTACCATTCAAGCCACAAAGACCCCGTCTTCCTAACAACAAAGAGCTGGCACTAAAGCGCCTTACCTACTTAAAGCGCAGTTTCTCAAAGAAGCCAGAAATGGAGGTACTTTTCTTTGCTTTCATGGACAAAATATTCAAAATACCAACCGACCAAAATCCTGCAGACCATGCGACCAGAGCGGTATCGGCACCACGCCTCAAAGACACTAACTGGCTAGTCGGACCTGCATTTCTGTATCAACCAGTACCCACTGCTCACGAGACACATACACATGAACTCTTCGAACCAGAATCAGATGTAGAGCTACGGCCTCAAGTTTCCACACTTAGCACAACGATCACCAACAGGCACCTTGATTCCAGCCGCTTCCTCAGATTCTCTACCTGGAGATCGGCCTACAGAGCCTTGACTTGCCTGATACATGTCATTAGATCCTTTAAAAACAGACAATCGAGACCAGCTCCATGCAAAGGCTGGCATCGTTGTCATAAAGCTTACACAGTGGAAGAGCTCACGCAAGCCAAACACGCAATCATCTGTTGTGTACAGCATGAAGCTTATACCCAGACTCTAGAGTCCCTCCGGAACCACAGAAGTGTCCCAAAAGATAGTCCCCTTAAAAAACTGGACCCGTTTGTGGATACTCAAGGACTGCTGAGAGTCGGGGGACGAATTTCAAATGCAAAGCTTGAAAATGACGAGTGTACTCCAATCATTGTTCCTCACGGCTATGTTGCTTTCCTGCTGGTTGAGCATTATCACGCACAGGTTAGACATCAAGGGCGCTTGATAACTGAAGGAGCCCTACGGGAAGCGGGTTTCTGGATAACAGGAGTTCAGCGACTTGTGAGTAGAGTCATCTTCAAATGTATCATCTGCAGGAAACTCCGTGGTTCTTGTCAATCCCAAAAAATGGCAGACCTACCAGCAGACCGTTTGAGTACCGAACCTCCTTTTACTAACGTGGGCCTCGATGTGTTTGGTCCCTGGTCAGTTGTCACACGTCAGACTAGGGGAGGACATGCAAACAGCAAGCGCTGGGCCGTCTTGTTCACATGTTTGAGTATTAGAGCCGTACACATAGAAGTCATTGAGACAATGGACACATCCAGCTTCATAAATGCCTTCAGACGATTCATTTCTCTCAGAGGACATGTAAAGCATATACGCACTGACAGAGGATCTAACTTTGTAGGAGCATGTGGTGAACTAAAGATTCCCTCAAATCTGGACATTAACCAAGTAGAAAGACGTCTTTCAGAACTAGGTTGTACGTGGACCTTTAACCCACCGCACTCATCTCATATGGGAGGTGTGTGGGAGCGCATGATCGGCATCGCTCGCAGAATCCTCGATTCTATCTTTCTGCAACTTGGTCCTTCGAAGCTCACTCATGAGACTCTAACAACCTTCATGGCCGAGGTAGTAGCCATAATGAATGCCAGACCACTGGTTCCCATATCCAATGACCTTGATGACCTATCTCTGCTCACCCCTTCAACTCTCCTCACCCAGAAGTTTAATGTGAGTATGCCGACTTCTGGAGAGTTTACTACAAAAGACTTGTACAAATCTCAATGGAAAAGAGTTCAAATGTTAGCAGACCTTTTCTGGACTAAGTGGAGAAAACAATATCTCTCTACATTACAGACAAGAGACAAATGGCAAGATAGTAGACCCAACATGAAACCTGGGAATGTCGTCCTAGTGAAGAACACTCAGTCTAAAAGGAACGAGTGGCCTCTAGGATTGGTAACCAAGGTCTTCCCAAGTCAAGACGGACAGGTCAGGAAAGTGGAAATCAAGATTCCCAAGCAAAGTGGAAAGCTGTTTCTTAGACCTGTATCTGAACTTATTCTATTGCTCTAGTTTAAGTTTGTGGCATTCCCCCGGATGCCAGACGGGGAGTGTCATGCCTTCATAGAAATGCATATAATTATTTTATTATGCCAAGTAATAAGATTACATTTAGTAATTGACATTGATACTGTCCACTTGTCCAGTGATATCCAACAGCGCCATCTGTTGACAATGTTGTCTTACTGCAGTTAGTTTAATGTTTCACTGGTTACTGTGCAATGAAAATTGTCCTACCAAGGCTTATGTAGTTACCCATCAGACCTTGCATAGGCTCTGCCCCTTCTTCTTCAGCAGCCATTTCAGTTACATGAACACACACATTCTGCATGCTGAATATCTCTCCAGATCTCTGCTCCTTATGTTTGCCTCTACATAGCACAGTCGGTGAGTTATGATCCCCTGGTTAGGGCTCATCAAAATTATAATGTAGTTGGTCTGTTCTGCAAGTATTATCCTGTCATTAGCTAATATGTATTCGCCATGTAGTGCATTTACCCTGCATGTCCTGTATCAAATGGAATGCTATGTAACTCAGATATGTTGTATGTTGTACTTAGTATTTTCATTTATTTCTTGTAGTTTTACACTGATCTCATTAATAAAAGTTGTAAAGGACCCCCAGCGTCCGAGTCAATGCATTGATGGGAAAGAGTTAAGCTGTCTGTCAACTCGTCTTCCAACGCACAGATTGAGGGTGCCAGAACAAATAGTACTTCAAAACATGAGGGACGATATATGAGCAGTATAATAGCAATAATTAGTGCACAGAGTTACTATGGAGCCAACTTGTTTGTAGTAGTAATAGTGAAAAATAAAAATTAAAATTAAAATTAAGTGTAGTGAGAAGGGGATATTGTGATAGTTAAAATAAAAAATTGATATTATAATTGAAAATATGTATCAATTAAATAGGAGATCCACCAGCCAATTGTTAGAACGTGTCAATATGATCTAAGAGATGAAATATAAAAATATATACACAGTGGTCAAAAAAAATGCCAAAAATAAGTGAAAAAAAATTGTAGAAAGAACACTCCTGGTGACTGGTGTAAAAACAATTAACTCAAAAATACACACTACTGGATATTGAACATTTGGCTGGAAAGGCATAAACCTAAGACCAAGGTGCAGAGAACCAAACTATATTAAAGTGTTTATATAGGGTTTTATAGAAAACACGTGTATTTAAAGTGCATAGTGCTGGTTTGGAAAAAATCTCCCAGATATCATCAAGAGTAACCAGAAAAGAACTTACAATAACTGGATGTCTGGATCAAAAAGATTATACACTGACTGTGTGAGAAACTGATAACTAAAAATCGTATATATTAAAATGAGCACAGATAAAAAAAGACGGAAAAAAGTCGCACAGTCTTTCACATAATAAGGTGCAGTGTGCAAATAAAGATTTGCACACGTACGTTTCAATGTATTTTTCCTCAGGGGGCGTATCTGAGGAAAAATACATTGAAACGTACGTCGGGGTAGAGGGACGATACAGCATACATTTAGGTAATTACCATTGTTTTGTAGCACGTTCGCACTTTGCTATCTCTTGGCAGCCGCTTGCTTGTCTTTCAAATTGCCGTCTTTTCCTTGCACAGCTCATGCACTTTGGTCTGATTCATCTTTATTTGCACACTGCACCTTATTATGTGAAAGACTGTGCGTCTTTTTTCCGTCTTTTTTTATCTGTGCTCATTTTAATATAAACAATTTTTAGTTATCAGTTTCTCACACAGTCAGTGGATAATCTTTTTGATCCAGACATCCAGTTATTGTAATTTCTTTTCTGGTTACTCTTGATGATATCTGGGAGATTTTTTCCAAACCAGCACTATGCACTTTAAATACACGTGTTTTCTATAAAACCCTATATAAACACTAATATAGTTTGGTTCTCTGCACCTTGGTCTTAGGTTTATGTCTTTCCAGCCAAATGTTCACTATCCAGTAGTGTGTATTTTTGAGTTAATTGTTTTTACACTAGTCACCAGGAGTGTTTTTTCTACAATTTTGTTTTCACTAATTTTTGGCATTTTTTTTGACCACTGTGTATATATTTTTATATTTTATCTCTTAGATCATATTGACACGTTCTAACAATTGGCTGGTGGATCTCCTATTTAATTGATACATATTTTCAATTATAATATCAATTTTTGATTTTTAACTATCACAATATCCCCTTCTCACTACACTTAATTTTAATTTTAATTTTTATTTTTCACTATTACTACTACAAACAAGTTGGCTCCATAGTAACTCTGTGCACTAATTATTACTATTATACTGCTCATATATCGTCCCTCATGTTTTGAAGTACTATTACTATTATTAATTTTATGAATTTTGATATGTACATTTTAAAATAATTAATTAATAAACTAATTTCATTATATCGAAATCACTGTTTTTCTTGTTGAGTATTTATTTACTCCACAAACGTTGTTTCTCATAACATAACATGAAGAAAATGGAAGAAAATGTTGCAGAACTTGGATTGAAGAACTGTTTTTCACATAAAAGCTTTTTTGGAGTTCAAAAGCAAAAAAAAAAAAAAAAAAAAGTTAAAAATCTTATATCACCTCGATCATAACGAGCCATAAAAACACAACTAAGTAGTGGAATTGTTCTGGCGTCAAAGCACCCCCAATAATAAAAAATAAAAGTTTAAGTTTTCCAACAAAAAAACTAGACTTTATAGAAAAACCCAAAACCCAAAATTAGGTGAGATTTTCCATTTAGGGGTGTAGGAAAGTGGGGTGATGGCGTAGCCTTTCACAGCTGAGGGTTTGCTGCAATGATTTCTTACTGGTTGTCCCAGCTAAAAAATAATAATTTTTAATTTTTTTTCGGAGAACAGTTAGACGATATGGCGGTTGTACGCTGACGTGTGAATTCTTGCATTCCTGCAGTGCCACCGAAAGTGAAGCCTTGTCCGTCACACCCTTATTTGTGCTCCTGGGATAATCGGACACAGATCTTTATTTCATTGTTATCTAGAACAAAGTCCAGGACCTGTGCGCCGAGCCCGGTCACTGGAGCAAACGAGCACAGTACACAGCACAGTCACCATCGCGGGAGGCGGAAGACATTCTGGCAAAGACTAAACAAAAGTAATGATTTAGGACCACAAGGACCTAGGACACAAGGGGGGCAAATGGCGTCATAAGGGCGGCCACAGCAACTACTTCCACAGGGCATCACCCACAATAACAAGAAAATAAAACACATCTGGAGGCATCGTATGAACCTGTCCTTCAGGTCTATGTCCACACACACTTTTTGGAATGGAATTTTGTAATGGATTCTGCTCAAAAAATGTTTGCACAGACTTAGTTCTCCCTATGTGAGACTCCCATACTTTCACACCTTGGAGCAATTATATACACACACACACACACACACACATATATATATATATACATGTCTACCTAGTGACCCTGTGAATCTGTAGCACCTCACAGGGCAGGTGTTTTAACCTACTCATTGCCAGGCCGGGGGTGCAGACCCTCTGCGTCGTCACTGGGTGGCCTGGCCCGGTTCCGTTACCCCGAGCTGTACAGGAAGGAGGATTGGAGGGTGGCAGGGAGGTTGGAGGTAGTAGTTGGAGGTTAGGAAAGTCTTTTAAGGTGATTGTGACGCTACCTTTGGTATTGGGGCTGCCGCTGCAGGGTCTCTCGCCAGGACAGATGTTAAGTGCAGCCGAGATGGTGTTGCTCCCCACAGGTGGAGCGGGATTACCCCGGGGAGGATGGCGGGGGTTGTGACAGTGGTAGTCCTTTTTGGCGCCGCAGCACTGGGCGACGGTTAAAGGAGAGGCAGAGGCAGGGGCTGCGGTTCCAAGTCTTTTTAATCACAAGTCTTTCAGACGGTCTCTGCCACGATGGGCTCCAGCCGATCCCGAATCCATTGGCAGTCACCGCTGGTAATTGTGAAGGATTTTAGTGAAGTGTCCCTCGGTTGCTACCGGAACCCGGGCTGAGCCTCCTGCTCCAAGGCACGGGCCCATGAGGAAAGAGAAACACTAACTTTAGTTGTCAGTGCTAGGTGTTATCCCAGGAAGGTCCTCCCTGAAGTGTGATGGTTGCTCCTACTTCTACCTCATGTGGTGCCCACCCCCTGTGGTTGTCCTAGCGACTGGGGAAGGCCCATGCTTTGTGATGGCTAACTATCATGTCTGCCCTAGTCCAACCCTCTGTGAGTAAGCACCTGCTCTTTGTGTGTGTTTTGTGAAGGCACCGGCAGGTTAACTCCCTCCCGACCCGGGATAGATATCACCTCATAAAAGTGGTGTAATAACCTGTGGCGCCTGAAACCCAAGGGTGCCACACATCACTTTACCATCCGTCATTTCCATGTTAGTTATATTCGATGCGTGTATACTGTTCCATCTAATATTTACAATTAATGTGGTGGATTGATTCAGACAGCAATGTTTTTAGTTTGTGCCCTGTGGCAGTTTTTTACATCCTGCACATTCCCATATGTTCTCGTTTTAAATGGTTTTAATACGTAAATCTCTTTGAATTGAAGTACCAAGAAATTTTAAATCATTGGAGAAGGGAGTCTGCCTTTTTCCTGTTGGATCGATAGATAATAAAAAGAAATATACTGTATAGACAAAGAGCAACAGAGAGAGCGACAGAGCAACAGAGAGAGCGACAGAGCAACAGAGAGAGCGACAGAGCAACAGAGAGAGCGACAGAGCAACAGAGAGAGCGACAGAGCAACAGAGAGAGCGACAGAGCAACAGAGAGAGCGACAGAGCAACAGAGAGAGCGACAGAGCAACAGAGAGCGACAGTGCAACAGAGAGCGACAGAGCAACAGAGAAAGCGACAAAGAGTGACAGCAACGGAGAGAGACATAGAGCAACAAAGAAAGCGACAGAGCAACAGAGAGAGCGACAGAACAACAGAGAGAGCGACAAAGCAACAGAGAGAGCGGCAAAGCAACAGAGAGAGCGGCAGAGCAACAGAGAGAGCGGCAGAGCAACAGAGAGAGCGGCAGAGCAACAGAGAGAGCGGCAGAGCAACAGAGAGAGCGGCAGAGCAACAGAGAGAGCGACATAGAGCAACAGAGAGCGACAAAGCAACAGAGAGAGCGACAGAGCAACAGAGAGAGCGACAGAGCAACAGAGAGCGACAGAGCAACAGAGAGAGCGACAGAGCAACAGAGAGAGCGACAGAGCAACAGAGAGAGCGACAGAGCAACAGAGAGAGCGACAGAGCAACAGAGAGAGCGACAGCGCAACAGAGAGCGCAACAGAGAGTGACAGCAACGGAGAGAGACAGAGCAACAAAGAGAGCGACAGAGCAACAGAGAAAGCGACAGAGAGTGACAGCAACGGAGAGAGACATAGATCAACAAAGAAAGCGACAGAGCATCAGAGAGAGCGACAGAGCAACAGAGAGAGCGACAGAGCAACAGAGAGAGCGACAGAGCAACAGAGAGAGCGACAGAGCAACAGAGAGAGCGACAAAGAGTGACAGCAACGGAGAGAGACATAGAGCAACAAAGAAAGCGACAGAGCAACAGAGAGAGCGACAGAACAACAGAGAGAGCGACAAAGCAACAGAGAGAGCGACAAAGCAACAGAGAGAGCGACAAAGCAACAGAGAGTGGCAGAGCAACAGAGAGAGCGGCAGAGCAACAGAGAGAGCGACAGAGCGCAACAGAGAGAGCGACATAGAGCAACAGAGAGAGCGACATAGAGCAACAGAGAGAGCGACAGAGAGAGCGACAGAGCAACAGAGAGCGACAGAGCAACAGAGAGCGCGACAGAGCAACAGAGAGAGCGACAGAGCAACAGAGAGAGCGACAGAGCAACAGAGAGAGCGACAGAGCAACAGAGAGAGCGACAGAGCAACAGAGAGAGCGACAGAGCAACAGAGAGCGCAACAGAGAGTGACAGCAACGGAGAGAGACAGAGCAACAAAGAGAGCGACAGAGCAACAGAGAAAGCGACAGAGAGTGACAGCAACGGAGAGAGACATAGATCAACAAAGAAAGCGACAGAGCATCAGAGAGAGCGACAGAACAACAGAGAGCGACAGAGCAACAGAGAGAGCGACAGAGCAACAGAGAGAGCGACAGAGCAACAGAGAGAGCGACAGAGCAACAGAGAGAGCGACAGAGCAACAGAGAGAGCGACAGAGCAACAGAGAGCGACAGAGCAACAGAGAGCGACAGAGCAACAGAGAGAGCGACAGAGCAACAGAGAGCGACAGAGCAACAGAGAGAGCGACAGAGCAACAGAGAGAGCGACAGAGCGCAACAGAGAGAGCGACAGAGCGCAACAGAGAGAGCGACAGAGCGCAACAGAGAGAGCGACAGAGCAACAGAGAGAGCGACAGAGCAACAGAGAGAGCGACAGAGCAACAGAGAGCGCAACAGAGAGTGACAGCAACGGAGAGAGACAGAGCAACAAAGAGAGCGACAGAGCAACAGAGAAAGCGACAGAGAGTGACAGCAACGGAGAGAGACATAGATCAACAAAGAAAGCGACAGAGCATCAGAGAGAGCGACAGAACAACAGAGAGCGACAGAGCAACAGAGAGAGCGACAGAGCAACAGAGAGAGCGACAGAGCAACAGAGAGAGCGACAGAGCAACAGAGAGAGCGACAGAGCAACAGAGAGAGCGACAGAGCAACAGAGAGAGCGACAGAGCAACAGAGAGCGACAGAGCAACAGAGAGAGCGACAGAGCAACAGAGAGAGCGACAGAGCAACAGAGAGAGCGACAGAGCGCAACAGAGAGAGCGACAGAGCGCAACAGAGAGAGCGACAGAGCGCAACAGAGAGAGCGACAGAGCGCAACAGAGAGCGGCAGAGTGCAACAGAGAGCGGCAGAGTGCAACAGAGAGCGGCAGAGTGCAACAGAGAGAGCGGCAGAGCGACAGAGCGAAACAGAGAGAGCGGCAGAGCAACAGAGAGCGCGACAGAGTGCAACAGAGAGCGCAACAGAGAGAGCGGCAGAGCAACAGAGAGCGACAGAGAGTGACAGCAACGAAGAGAGACATAGAGCAACAGAGAGAGACAGAGCAACAGAGAGAGTGACAGAGCAACAGAGAGAGCGACAGAGCGCAACAGAGAGAGCGACAGAGCAAGAGAGAGCGACAGAGCAACAGAGAGAGCGACAGAGCAACAGAGAGAGCGACAGAGCAACAGAGAGAGCGACAGAGCGCAACAGAGAGAGCGACAGAGCGCAACAGAGAGAGCGACAGAGCGCAACAGAGAGAGCGACAGAGCAACAGAGAGAGCGACAGAGCGCAACAGAGAGAGCGACAGAGCGCAACAGAGAGCGACAGAGCGCAACAGAGAGCGACAGAGCGCAACAGAGAGAGCGACAGAGCGCAACAGAGAGAGCGGCAGAGCGCAACAGAGAGCGGCAGAGCGCAACAGAGAGAGCGGCAGAGCGCAACAGAGAGAGCGGCAGAGCGCAACAGAGAGAGCGGCAGAGCGACAGAGCGCAACAGAGAGCGACAGAGCAACAGAGAGAGCGGCAGAGCAACAGAGAGCGACAGAGCGACAGAGCAACAGAGCGACAGAGCAACAGAGCGACAGAGCAACAGAGAGCGACAGAGCAACAGAGAGCGACAGAGCAACAGAGAGTGACAGAGCAACAGAGAGTGACAGAGCAACAGAGAAAGCGACAGAGAGTGACAGCAATGGAGAGAGACAGAGCAACACAGAGAGCGACAGAGCAACAGAGAGAGCGACAGAGAAACAGAGAGAGCGACAGAGCAACAGAGAGCGACAGAGCAACAGAGAGAGCGACAGAGCAACAGAGAGAGCGACAGAGCAACAGAGAGAGCGACAGAGCAACAGAGAGAGCGACAGAGAGTGACAGCAACGGAGAGCGCGACATAGAGTGACAGCAACGGAGAGCGACATAGAGCAACGGAGAGCGACAGAGCAACAGAGAGAGCGACAGAGAAACAGAGAGAGCGACAGAGCAACAGAGAGCGACAGAGCAACAGAGAGAACGACAGAGCAACAGAGAGCGACAGAGCAACAGAAAGCGACAGAGCAACAGAGAGAGCGACAGAGAGTGACAGCAACGGAGAGCGCGACATAGAGTGACAGCAACGGAGAGCGACATAGAGCAACGGAGAGCGACATAGAGCAACAGAGAGAGCGACAGAGCAACAGAGAGAGCGACATAGAGTAACAGAGAGAGCGACATAGAGCAACAGAGAGAGCGACATAGAGCAACAGAGAGCGACAGAGCAACAGAGAGCGACATAGAGCAACAGAGAGCAACAGAGAGCGACAGAGCAACAGAGAGCGACATAGAGCAACAGAGAGCGACATAGAGCAACAGAGAGCGACATAGAGCAACAGAGAGCGACAGAGAGCAACAGAGAGCGACATAGAGCAACAGAGAGCGACATAGAGCAACAGAGAGCGACAGAGCAACAGAGAGAGCGACATAGAGCAACAGAGAGAGCGACATAGAGCAACAGAGAGCGACATAGAGCAACAGAGAGAGCGACATAGAGCAACAGAGAGAGCGACATAGAGCAACAGAGAGAGCGACATAGAGCAACAGAGAGAGCGACATAGAGCAACAGAGAGAGCGACATAGAGCAACAGAGAGAGCGACAGAGTGCAACAGAGAGAGCGGCAGAGTGCAACAGAGAGCGACAGAGCAACAGAGAGAGCGACAGAGCAACAGAGAGAGCGACATAGAGCAACAGAGAGAGCGGCAGAGTGCAACAGAGAGCGACAGAGCAACAGAGAGAGCGACAGAGCAACAGAAAGAGCGACATAGAGCAACAGAGAGAGCGACAGAGCAACAGAGAGAGCGACATAGAGCAACAGAGAGAGCGACAGAGTGCAACAGAGAGAGCGGCAGAGTGCAACAGAGAGCGGCAGAGTGCAACAGAGAGAGCGACAGAGCAACAGAGAGCGTGACAGAGCGCAACAGAGAGAGCGACAGAGCAACAGAGAGCGACAGAGCAAGAGAGAGCGACAGAGCAACAGAGAGAGCGACAGAGCAACAGAGAGAGCGACAGAGCAACAGAGAGCGACAGAGCAACAGAGAGAGCGACAGAGCGACAGAGCGCAACAGAGAGAGCGACAGAGCGCAACAGAGAAAGCGGCAGAGCGCAACAGAGAGCGGCACAGCGCAACAGAGAGAGCGGCAGAGCGCAACAGAGAGAGCGGCAGAGCGCAACAGAGAGAGCGGCAGAGCGACAGAGCGCAACAGAGAGCGACAGAGCAACAGAGAGCGACAGAGCAAAAGAGAAAGCGACAGAGAGTGACAGCAATGGAGAGAGACAGAGCAACAGAGAGCGACAGAGCGTGACAGCAATGGAGAGAGACAGAGCAACAGAGAGCGACAGAGCAACAGAGAGAGCGACATAGAGCAACAGAGACAGCGACATAGAGCAACAGAGAGAGCGACATAGAGCAACAGAGAGAGCGACATAGAGCAACAGAGAGAGCGACATAGAGCAACAGAGAGAGCGACATAGAGCAACAGAGAGAGCGACATAGAGCAACAGAGAGAGCGACATAGAGCAACAGAGAGAGCGACATAAAGCAACAGAGAGAGCGACATAGAGCAACAGAGAGAGCGACATAGAGCAACAGAGAGAGCGACATAAAGCAACAGAGAGCGACATAGAGCAACAGAGAGAGCGACATAGAGCAACAGAGAGAGCGACATAGAGCAAGAGAGAGAGCGACATAGAGCAAGAGAGAGCAACATAGAGCAACAGAGAGAGCGACATAGAGCAACAGAGAGAGCGACAGAGCAACAGAGAGAGCGACAGAGCAACAGAGAGAGCGACAGAGCAACAGAGAGAGCGACAGAGCAACAGAGAGAGCGACAGAGCAACAGAGAGCGACAGAGCAACAGAGAGCGACAGAGCGCAACAAAGAGAGCGACAGAGCGCAACAGAGAGCGACAGAGCGCAACAGAGAGAGCGACAGAGCGCAACAGAGAGAGCGACAGAGCGCAACAGAGAGAGCGACAGAGCGCAACAGAGAGAGCGACAGAGCGCAACAGAGAGAGCGGCAGAGCAACAGAGAGAGCGGCAGAGCAACAGAGAGAGCGGCAGAGCAACAGAGAGAGCGGCAGAACAACAGAGAGCGCGGTAGAGCAACAGAGAGCAACAGAGAGCGACAGAGCGCAACAGAGAGAGCGACAGAGCGCAACAAAGAGCGACAGAGCGCAACAGAGAGAGCGGCAGAGCAACGGAGAGCGACAGAGAGTGACAGCAACGAAGAGAGACATAGAGCAACAGAGAGAGACAGAGCAACAGAGAGAGCGACAGAGCAAGAGAGAGAGCGACAGAGCGCGACAGAGAGAGCGACAGAGCGAGCGGCAGAGAGAGCGGCAAAGAGAGCGGCAGAGAGAGCGGCAGAGAGAGTGGCAGAGAGCGCGGCAGAGCAACAGAGAGAGCGTCAGAGCGCAACAGAGAGAGCGGCAGAGCGCAACAGAGAGAGCGGCAGAGCGCAACAGAGCAACAGAGAAAGCAACAGAAAGCGACAGAGCAACAGAGAGAGCGACAGAGCAACAGAGAGAGCGACAGAGCAACAGAGAGAGCGACAGAGCAACAGAGAGAGCGACAGAGCAACAGAGAGCGACAGAGCAACAGAGAGAGCGACAGAGCAACAGAGAGCGACAGAGAGAATGACAAAGAGAGCGACAGAGCAACAGAGAGAGCGATAGAGCAGAGAGAGCGACAGAGCAACAGAGAGAGCAACACAGCGTAACAGAGCGGCAGAGCGCGACAGAGAGAGCGGCAGAGCGCGACAGAGAGCGACAGAGAGAGCGACAGAGAGCGACAGAGCGCGACAGAGAGAGCGACAGAGCGCGACAGAGAGAGCGACAGAGCGCGACAGAGAGCGACAGAGCGCGACAGAGAGCGACAGAGCGCGACAGAGAGCGACAGAGCGCGACAGAGAGAGCGACAGAGCGCGACAGAGAGAGCGACAGAGCGCAACAGAGAGAGCGGCAGAGCGCAACAGAGAGCGGCAGAGCGCAACAGAGAGAGCGGCAGAGCGCAACAGAGAGCGGCAGAGCGCAACAGAGAACGGCAGAGCGCAACAGAGAGAACGGCAGAGCGAAACAGAGAGCAGCAGAGCGAAACAGAGAGCGACATAGAGCAACAGAGAGAGCGACATAGAGCAACAGAGAGAGCGACATAGAGCGACAGAGAGAGCGACAGAGCGCAACAGAGAGAGCGGCAGAGCGCAACAGAGAGAGCGGCAGAGCGCAACAGAGAGAGCGGCAGAGCGCAACAGAGAGAGCGGCAGAGCGAAACAGAGAGAGCGGCAGAGCGAAACAGAGAGAGCGGCAGAGCGAAACAGAGAGAGCGACATAGAGCAACAGAGAGAGCGACATAGAGCAACAGAGAGAGCGACATAGAGCAACAGAGAGAGCGACATAGAGCAACAGAGAGAGCGACATAGAGCAACAGAGAGAGCGACATAGAGCAACAGAGAGCGACATAGAGCAAAAGAGAGAGCGACATAGAGCAAAAGAGAGAGCGACATAGAGCAAAAGAGAGAGCGACAGAGCAACAGAGAGCGACATAGAGCGACAGAGAGCAACAGAGAGCGACAGAGAGCAACAGAGAGCGACATAGAGCAACAGAGAGCGACATAGAGCAACAGAGAGCGACATAGAGCAACAGAGAGCGACATAGAGCAACAGAGAGCGACATAGAGCAACAGAGAGCGACATAGAGCAACAGAGAGCGACATAGAGCAACAGAGAGAGCGACAGAGCAACAGAGAGAGCGACATAGAGCAACAGAGAGAGCGACATAGAGCAACAGAGAGCGACAGAGCAACAGAGAGAGCGACAGAGCAACAGAGAGAGCGGCAGAGTGCAACAGAGAGAGCGGCAGAGTGCAACAGAGAGAGGCAGAGTGCAACAGAGAGAGGCAGAGTGCAACAGAGAGAGCGGCAGAGCGACAGAGCGAAACAGAGAGAGCGGCAGAGCAACAGAGCGTGACAGAGCGCAACAGAGAGCGACAGAGCGCAACAGAGAGAGCGGCAGAGCAACAGAGAGCGACAGAGAGTGACAGCTTGAAGAGACATAGAGCAACAGAGAGAGACAGAGCAACAGAGAGAGTGACAGAGCGCAACAGAGAGAGCGACAGAGCAAGAGAGAGCGACAGAGCAAGAGAGAGCGACAGAGCAAGAGAGAGCAACAGAGAGAGCGACAGAGCAACAGAGAGAGCGACAGAGCAACAGAGAGAGCGACAGAGCAACAGAGAGAGCGACAGAGCAACAGAGAGCGACAGAGCGCAACAGAGAGAGCGGCAGAGCGCAACAGAGAGAGCGGCAGAGCGCAACAGAGAGAGCGGCAGAGCGACAGAGCGCAACAGAGAGCGACAGATCAACAGAGAGAGCGGCAGAGCAACAGAGAGCGACAGAGCAACAGAGAGCGACAGAGCAACAGAGAAAGCGACAGAGTGACAGCAATGGAGAGAGACATAGAGCAACAGAGAGAGACATAGAGCAACAGAGAGCGACAGAGCAACACAGAGAGCGACAGAGCAACAGAGAGAGCGACAGAGCAACAGAGAGAGCGACAGAGCAACAGAGCGACAGAGCAACAGAGCGACAGAGCAACAGAGAGAGCGACAGAGCAACAGAGAGAGCGACAGAGCAACAGAGAGAGCGACAGAGCGCAACAGAGAGAGCGACAGAGCGCAACAGAGAGAGCGACAGAGCGCAACAGAGAGCGACAGAGAGCGACAGAGAGCGACAGCAACGGAGAGCGACAGAGAGCGACAGAGAGCGACAGAGAGCGACAGAGAGCAACAGAGAGCAACAGAGAGCAACAGAGAGCAACAGAGAGAGCGACATAGCAACAGAGAGAGCGACAGAGCAACAGAGAGAGCGACATAGAGCAACAGAGAGAGCGACAGAGCGACAGAGCGCAACAGAGAGCGACAGATCAACAGAGAGAGCGGCAGAGCAACAGAGAGCGACAGAGCAACAGAGAGCGACAGAGCAACAGAGAAAGCGACAGAGTGACAGCAATGGAGAGAGACATAGAGCAACAGAGAGAGACATAGAGCAACAGAGAGCGACAGAGCAACACAGAGAGCGACAGAGCAACAGAGAGAGCGACAGAGCAACAGAGAGAGCGACAGAGCAACAGAGCGACAGAGCAACAGAGCGACAGAGCAACAGAGAGAGCGACAGAGCAACAGAGCGACAGAGCAACAGAGAGAGCGACAGAGCAACAGAGAGAGCGACAGAGCAACAGAGAGAGCGACAGAGTGCAACAGAGAGAGCGACAGAGTGCAACAGAGAGAGCGACAGAGCGCAACAGAGAGAGCGACAGAGAGCGACAGCAACGGAGAGCGACAGAGAGCGACAGAGAGCAACAGAGAGAGCGACATAGCAACAGAGAGAGCGACATAGAGCAACAGAGAGAGCGACATAGAGCAACAGAGAGAGCGACATAGAGCAACAGAGAGAGCGACATAGAGCAACAGAGAGAGCGACATAGAGCAACAGAGAGAGCGACATAGAGCAACAGAGAGAGCGACATAGAGCAACAGAGAGAGCGACATAGAGCAACAGAGAGAGCGACATAGAGCAACAGAGAGAGCGACATAGAGCAACAGAGAGAGCGACATAGAGCAACAGAGAGAGCGACATAGAGCAACAGAGAGAGCGACAGAGCAACAGAGAGCGACATAGAGCAACAGAGCGACATAGAGCAACAGAGAGAGCAACAGAGCAACAGAGAGAGCGACAGAGCAACAGAGAGCGACAGAGCAACAGAGAGAGCGACATAGAGCAACAGAGAGAGCGACAGAGCAACAGAGAGAGCGACAGAGCAACAGAGAGAGCGACAGAGCAACAGAGAGAGCGACAGAGCAACAGAGAGAGCGACAGAGCAACAGAGAGAGCGACAGAGCAACAGAGAGCGACAGAGCAACAGAGAGAGCGACAGAGCAACAGAGAGAGCGACAGAGCGCAACAGAGAGAGCGACAGAGCGCAACAGAGAGAGCGACAGAGCGCAACAGAGAGAGCGACAGAGCAACAGAGAGAGCGACAGAGCAACAGAGAGAGCGACAGAGCAACAGAGAGCGCAACAGAGAGTGACAGCAACGGAGAGAGACAGAGCAACAAAGAGAGCGACAGAGCAACAGAGAAAGCGACAGAGAGTGACAGCAACGGAGAGAGACATAGATCAACAAAGAAAGCGACAGAGCATCAGAGAGAGCGACAGAACAACAGAGAGCGACAGAGCAACAGAGAGAGCGACAGAGCAACAGAGAGAGCGACAGAGCAACAGAGAGAGCGACAGAGCAACAGAGAGCGACAGAGCAACAGAGAGCGACAGAGCAACAGAGAGAGCGACAGAGCAACAGAGAGAGCGACAGAGCAACAGAGAGCGACAGAGCAACAGAGAGAGCGACAGAGCAACAGAGAGAGCGACAGAGCGCAACAGAGAGAGCGACAGAGCGCAACAGAGAGAGCGACAGAGCGCAACAGAGAGAGCGACAGAGCGCAACAGAGAGCGGCAGAGTGCAACAGAGAGCGGCAGAGTGCAACAGAGAGCGGCAGAGTGCAACAGAGAGAGCGGCAGAGCGACAGAGCGAAACAGAGAGAGCGGCAGAGCAACAGAGAGCGCGACAGAGTGCAACAGAGAGCGCAACAGAGAGAGCGGCAGAGCAACAGAGAGCGACAGAGAGTGACAGCAACGAAGAGAGACATAGAGCAACAGAGAGAGACAGAGCAACAGAGAGAGTGACAGAGCAACAGAGAGAGCGACAGAGCGCAACAGAGAGAGCGACAGAGCAAGAGAGAGCGACAGAGCAACAGAGAGAGCGACAGAGCAACAGAGAGAGCGACAGAGCAACAGAGAGAGCGACAGAGCGCAACAGAGAGAGCGACAGAGCGCAACAGAGAAAGCGACAGAGCGCAACAGAGAGAGCGACAGAGCAACAGAGAGAGCGACAGAGCGCAACAGAGAGAGCGACAGAGCGCAACAGAGAGCGACAGAGCGCAACAGAGAGAGCGACAGAGCGCAACAGAGAGAGCGGCAGAGCGCAACAGAGAGCGGCAGAGCGCAACAGAGAGAGCGGCAGAGCGCAACAGAGAGAGCGGCAGAGCGCAACAGAGAGAGCGGCAGAGCGACAGAGCGCAACAGAGAGCGACAGAGCAACAGAGAGAGCGGCAGAGCAACAGAGAGCGACAGAGCGACAGAGCAACAGAGCGACAGAGCAACAGAGCGACAGAGCAACAGAGAGCGACAGAGCAACAGAGAGCGACAGAGCAACAGAGAGCGACAGAGCAACAGAGAAAGCGACAGAGAGTGACAGCAATGGAGAGAGACAGAGCAACACAGAGAGCGACAGAGCAACAGAGAGAGCGACAGAGAAACAGAGAGAGCGACAGAGAAACAGAGAGCGACAGAGCAACAGAGAGAGCGACAGAGCAACAGAGAGAGCGACAGAGCAACAGAGAGAGCGACAGAGAGTGACAGCAACGGAGAGCGCGACATAGAGTGACAGCAACGGAGAGCGACATAGAGCAACGGAGAGCGACAGAGCAACAGAGAGAGCGACAGAGAAACAGAGAGAGCGACAGAGCAACAGAGAGCGACAGAGCAACAGAGAGAACGACAGAGCAACAGAGAGCGACAGAGCAACAGAAAGCGACAGAGCAACAGAGAGAGCGACAGAGAGTGACAGCAACGGAGAGCGCGACATAGAGTGACAGCAACGGAGAGCGACATAGAGCAACAGAGAGAGCGACAGAGCAACAGAGAGAGCGACATAGAGCAACAGAGAGAGCGACATAGAGCAACAGAGAGAGCGACATAGAGCAACAGAGAGCGACATAGAGCAACAGAGAGCGACATAGAGCAACAGAGAGCAACAGAGAGCGACAGAGCAACAGAGAGCGACATAGAGCAACAGAGAGCGACATAGAGCAACAGAGAGCGACATAGAGCAACAGAGAGCGACATAGAGCAACAGAGAGCGACATAGAGCAACAGAGAGAGCGACATAGAGCAACAGAGAGAGCGACATAGAGCAACAGAGAGCGACATAGAGCAACAGAGAGAGCGACATAGAGCAACAGAGAGAGCGACATAGAGCAACAGAGAGAGCGACATAGAGCAACAGAGAGAGCGACATAGAGCAACAGAGAGAGCGACAGAGTGCAACAGAGAGAGCGGCAGAGTGCAACAGAGAGCGACAGAGCAACAGAGAGAGCGACAGAGCAACAGAGAGAGCGACATAGAGCAACAGAGAGAGCGGCAGAGTGCAACAGAGAGCGACAGAGCAACAGAGAGAGCGACAGAGCAACAGAAAGAGCGACATAGAGCAACAGAGAGAGCGACAGAGTGCAACAGAGAGAGCGGCAGAGTGCAACAGAGAGCGGCAGAGTGCAACAGAGAGAGCGGCAGAGCGACAGAGCGAAACAGAGAGAGCGGCAGAGCAACACAGAGCGCAACAGAGAGCGACAGAGCAACAGAGAGCGTGACAGAGCGCAACAGAGAGAGCGACAGAGCAACAGAGAGCGACAGAGCAAGAGAGAGCGACAGAGCAACAGAGAGAGCGACAGAGCAACAGAGAAAGCGGCAGAGCGCAACAGAGAGCGGCACAGCGCAACAGAGAGCGGCAGAGCGCAACAGAGAGCGGCAGAGCGCAACAGAGAGAGCGGCAGAGCGCAACAGAGAGAGCGGCAGAGCGACAGAGCGCAACAGAGAGCGACAGAGCAACAGAGAGCGGCAGAGCAACAGAGAGCGACAGAGCAACAGAGAGCGACAGAGCAACAGAGAGCGACAGAGAGTGACAGCAATGGAGAGAGACAGAGCAACAGAGAGCGACAGAGCGTGACAGCAATGGAGAGAGACAGAGCAACAGAGAGCGACAGAGCAACACAGAGAGCGACAGAGCAACACAGAGAGCGACAGAGCAACAGAGAGAGCGACAGAGCAACAGAGAGAGCGACAGAGCAACAGAGACAGCGACATAGAGCAACAGAGACAGCGACATAGAGCAACAGAGAGAGCGACATAGAGCAACAGAGAGAGCGACATAGAGCAACAGAGAGAGCGACATAGAGCAACAGAGAGAGCGACATAGAGCAACAGAGAGAGCGACATAAAGCAACAGAGAGCGACATAGAGCAACAGAGAGAGCGACATAGAGCAACAGAGAGAGCGACATAGAGCAAGAGAGAGCAACATAGAGCAAGAGAGAGCGACATAGAGCAACAGAGAGAGCGACATAGAGCAACAGAGAGAGCGACAGAGCAACAGAGAGAGCGACAGAGCAACAGAGAGAGCGACAGAGCAACAGAGAGCGACAGAGCGCAACAGAGAGAGCGACAGAGCGCAACAGAGAGAGCGACAGAGCGCAACAGAGAGAGCGACAGAGCGCAACAGAGAGCGGCAGAGCAACAGAGAGAGCGGCAGAGCAACAGAGAGAGCGGCAGAACAACAGAGAGCGCGGTAGAGCAACAGAGAGCAACAGAGAGCGACAGAGCGCAACAGAGAGAGCGACAGAGCGCAACAAAGAGCGACAGAGCGCAACAGAGAGAGCGGCAGAGCAACGGAGAGCGACAGAGAGTGACAGCAACGAAGAGAGACATAGAGCAACAGAGAGAGACAGAGCAACAGAGAGAGTGACAGAGCGCAACAGAGAGAGCGACAGAGCAAGAGAGAGAGCGACAGAGCGCGACAGAGAGAGCGACAGAGCGAGCGGCAGAGAGAGCGGCAAAGAGAGCGGCAAAGAGAGCGGCAGAGAGAGTGGCAGAGAGCGCGGCAGAGCAACAGAGAGAGCGTCAGAGCGCAACAGAGAGAGCGGCAGAGCGCAACAGAGAGAGCGGCAGAGCGCAACAGAGCAACAGAGAAAGCAACAGAAAGCGACAGAGCAACAGAGAGAGCGACAGAGCAACAGAGAGAGCGACAGAGCAACAGAGAGAGCGACAGAGCAACAGAGAGCGACAGAGCAACAGAGAGAGCGACAGAGCAACAGAGAGCGACAGAGAGAATGACAAAGAGAGCGACAGAGCAACAGAGAGAGCGATAGAGCAGAGAGAGCGACAGAGCAACAGAGAGAGCAACACAGCGTAACAGAGAGCGGCAGAGCGCGACAGAGAGAGCGGCAGAGCGCGACAGAGAGAGCGGCAAAGCGCGACAGAGAGAGCGGCAGAGCGCGACAGAGAGCGACAGAGAGAGCGACAGAGAGCGACAGAGAGAGCGACAGAGCGCGACAGAGAGCGACAGAGCGCGACAGAGAGAGCGACAGAGCGCGACAGAGAGAGCGACAGAGCGCGACAGAGAGAGCGACAGAGCGCGACAGAGAGAGCGACAGAGCGCGACAGAGAGAGCGGCAGAGCGCAACAGAGAGCGGCAGAGCGCAACAGAGAGCGGCAGAGCGCAACAGAGAGCGGCAGAGCGCAACAGAGAGAACGGCAGAGCGCAACAGAGAGAACGGCAGAGCGAAACAGAGAGCAGCAGAGCGAAACAGAGAGCGACATAGAGCAACAGAGAGAGCGACATAGAGCAACAGAGAGAGCGACATAGAGCGACAGAGAGAGCGACAGAGCGCAACAGAGAGAGCGGCAGAGCGCAACAGAGAGAGCGGCAGAGCGCAACAGAGAGAGCGGCAGAGCGCAACAGAGAGAACGGCAGAGCGAAACAGAGAGAGCGGCAGAGCGAAACAGAGAGAGCGACATAGAGCAACAGAGAGAGCGACATAGAGCAACAGAGAGAGCGACATAGAGCAACAGAGAGAGCGACATAGAGCAACAGAGAGAGCGACATAGAGCAACAGAGAGAGCGACATAGAGCAACAGAGAGCGACATAGAGCAAAAGAGAGAGCGACATAGAGCAAAAGAGAGAGCGACAGAGCAACAGAGAGCGACATAGAGCGACAGAGAGCAACAGAGAGCGACATAGAGCAACAGAGAGCGACATAGAGCAACAGAGAGCGACATTGAGCAACAGAGAGCGACATTGAGCAACAGAGAGCGACATAGAGCAACAGAGAGCGACATAGAGCAACAGAGAGCGACATAGAGCAACAGAGAGAGCGACAGAGCAACAGAGAGAGCGACAGAGCAACAGAGAGCGACAGAGCAACAGAGAGAGCGACAGAGCAACAGAGAGAGCGGCAGAGTGCAACAGAGAGAGCGGCAGAGTGCAACAGAGAGAGGCAGAGTGCAACAGAGAGAGCGGCAGAGCGACAGAGCGAAACAGAGAGAGCGGCAGAGCAACAGAGCGTGACAGAGCGCAACAGAGAGCGACAGAGCGCAACAGAGAGAGCGGCAGAGCAACAGAGAGCGACAGAGAGTGACAGCTTGAAGAGACATAGAGCAACAGAGAGAGACAGAGCAACAGAGAGAGTGACAGAGCGCAACAGAGAGAGCGACAGAGCAACAGAGAGCGACAGAGCAAGAGAGAGCGACAGAGCAAGAGAGAGCAACAGAGAGAGCGACAGAGCAACAGAGAGAGCGACAGAGCAACAGAGAGAGCGACAGAGCAACAGAGAGAGCGACAGAGCAACAGAGAGCGACAGAGCGCAACAGAGAGAGCGGCAGAGCGCAACAGAGAGAGCGGCAGAGCGCAACAGAGAGAGCGGCAGAGCGACAGAGCGCAACAGAGAGCGACAGATCAACAGAGAGAGCGGCAGAGCAACAGAGAGCGACAGAGCAACAGAGAAAGCGACAGAGTGACAGCAATGGAGAGAGACATAGAGCAACAGAGAGAGACATAGAGCAACAGAGAGCGACAGAGCAACACAGAGAGCGACAGAGCAACAGAGAGAGCGACAGAGCAACAGAGAGAGCGACAGAGCAACAGAGCGACAGAGCAACAGAGCGACAGAGCAACAGAGAGAGCGACAGAGCAACAGAGCGACAGAGCAACAGAGCGACAGAGCAACAGAGAGAGCGACAGAGCAACAGAGAGAGCGACAGAGCGCAACAGAGAGAGCGACAGAGCGCAACAGAGAGAGCGACAGAGCGCAACAGAGAGAGCGACAGAGCGCAACAGAGAGCGACAGAGAGCGACAGCAACAGAGAGCGACAGAGAGCGACAGAGAGCGACAGAGAGCAACAGAGAGCAACAGAGAGCAACAGAGAGAGCGACATAGCAACAGAGAGAGCGACAGAGCAACAGAGAGAGCGACATAGAGCAACAGAGAGAGCGACAGAGCGACAGAGCGCAACAGAGAGCGACAGATCAACAGAGAGAGCGGCAGAGCAACAGAGAGCGACAGAGCAACAGAGAGCGACAGAGCAACAGAGAAAGCGACAGAGTGACAGCAATGGAGAGAGACATAGAGCAACAGAGAGAGACATAGAGCAACAGAGAGCGACAGAGCAACACAGAGAGCGACAGAGCAACAGAGAGAGCGACAGAGCAACAGAGAGAGCGACAGAGCAACAGAGCGACAGAGCAACAGAGCGACAGAGCAACAGAGAGAGCGACAGAGCAACAGAGAGAGCGACAGAGCAACAGAGCGACAGAGCAACAGAGAGAGCGACAGAGCAACAGAGAGAGCGACAGAGCAACAGAGAGAGCGACAGAGCAACAGAGAGAGCGACAGAGCGCAACAGAGAGAGCGACAGAGCGCAACAGAGAGAGCGACAGAGAGCGACAGCAACGGAGAGCGACAGAGAGCGACAGAGAGCGACAGAGAGCGACAGAGAGCGACAGAGAGCAACAGAGAGAGCGACATAGCAACAGAGAGAGCGACATAGAGCAACAGAGAGAGCGACATAGAGCAACAGAGAGAGCGACATAGAGCAACAGAGAGAGCGACAGAGCAACAGAGAGAGCGACATAGAGCAACAGAGAGCGACATAGAGCAACAGAGAGAGCGACATAGAGCAATAGAGAGAGCGACAGAGCAACAGAGAGCGACATAGAGCAACAGAGAGAGCGACAGAGCAACAGAGAGAGCGACAGAGCAACAGAGAGAGCAACAGAGCAACAGAGAGAGCGACAGAGCAACAGAGAGCGACAGAGCAACAGAGAGAGCGACATAGAGCAACAGAGAGAGCGACAGAGCAACAGAGAGAGCGACAGAGCAACAGAGAGAGCGACAGAGCAACAGAGAGAGCGACAGAGCGCAACAGAGAGAGCGACAGAGCGCAACAGAGAGAGCGACAGAGCGCAACAGAGAGAGCGACAGAGCGCAACAGAGAGAGCGGCAGAGCAACAGAGAGAGCGGCAGAGCAACAGAGAGAGCGGCAGAACAACAGAGAGCGCGGTAGAGCAACAGAGAGAGCGACAGAGCGCAACAGAGAGAGCGACAGAGCGCAACAGAGAGAGCGACAGAGCGCAACAGAGAGAGCGTCAGAGCGCAACAGAGAGAGCGACAGAGCGCAACAGAGAGAGCGACAGAGCCCAACAGAGAGAGCGGCAGAGCAACAGAGAGAGCGACAGAGAGTGACAGCAACGAAGAGAGACATAGAGCAACAGAGAGAGACAGAGCAACAGAGAGAGTGACAGAGCTCAACAGAGAGCGACAAAGCAACAGAGAGAGCGACAGAGAGTGACAGAGCAACAGAGAGAGCGACAGAGAGAATGACAAAGAGAGCCTGAGAGGACAACAGAACGACAGAAAGATGTAGAGAGCGACAGAGAAAGTGACAGAACAGAAAGAGTGACAGAGACAACAACCGGGTGACAGTGAGACGGACAGAGAAAGCGACAGATAGCAACAGAGCCAAAGAGATTGACAGAGACAGCAACAGAGAGAGGGACAGAACAACACAGTGACAGAGAAAGCGACAGACAGCAACAGAGACCAAGAGACAGAGACAGCAACAGGTTAACAGAGAGAGGGACAGAACAACAGAAAGACAGACGGCAACAGAGTGACAGAGCGCGCAACAGAAAGAGCTACAGACAGCAACAGAGACCAAGAGACAGGGACAGCAACAGGTTAACAGAGAGAGGGACAGAACAAGAGAGAGAGCCACAGACAGCAACAAAGAGAGTGACAGAGCGAGCGACAGAGTAACAGACAGGATAACAGTTATTTTGTGGGGGGTGGTTCTAATCACTTACTGGATTAGTAATGGGGGTGTCTGATAGACGCCCCTCCATTACTAACCCCTGGGCTTGCTATAAGCTGTCAATTCACAGCTGACATCAACCCCAAAAGTATTACCCCGATTGCCACCGCACCAGGGCCAGGTGAAGGGCAGAATTGGAGCATGTAATGGATGCGCCACCTCTGGGGCGGCTGTGGGCAGTAGCAAATGAGTGTGCGTGTCGGGGCGTGAGACTGCAGTGAACGTTCGCTCACGAGTGCCCCTGTCCGGCCACGTCACATGGGCGAGAGCGATTTCCTTACTTCTGGCCACGTTCCAACAAGACGTGCCCGACCTCGCTCAATACCAGAGAAATGACAGAAGCTGAACACGACTAGTCTGCACGTGATCGGATTTATGCCACTTGCACCGCACTGTCTGGATTCAGAAGTCACACAGGGCTGCAGCAGACCTTTATCAGAAGAATGGACAACCCCTTTAAAAATTATTATAAAAACTACAATAAAAAAACGCAAAAATGAAAAACTGCAGTCAGTAAGGGGTTAACACTCCGGTGGCGCGTGTGGTTGGCAGGAGGCAGATGAGCGGCGCCGACCATCTCCCACACGTGGGGGGTCTGTCCCATATTCCCAGGTCCTCATCCCCGTCCTTAGCGAACCAGCTTCAAGCCCCGCCCCTTCATCACCTGACCTCCCCTCTAGCTTTCACGTTGCCCTACCGTCTCCGGCGCTTTGCATCATGGTCGTTGTAGTTCGTAGTTGTTCCAGCTACGTGATGTGGAAGCGCCGCCGAGACTACAACTCCCACAAGTAATCAGCGCCTTAACCCGTCACCGTCCATCCAAGAGTGCAGCGCTGATGACACAGATCACAGGCAGATAACAAGGAGCCGGTGAGTGTCAGGAGCCGGTGATCTCCGCCAGGAAGGACAGCGCACAAGTGAGAGCAGCTGTAATTGTCCCCTGCAGACCCCCGTCATTCCTGATACTGCTTCCTGTCCGGGTGACTACCCTGCTCTGCTCTGTCTGACAACCTCTTATCCAACCTATTATGCTGCAGTGCTGGTGGCCACATCACAGGAGACCCCTGTTCTCATAATCAAAGGGGGACCGGCTGTGTAACCCCAGCGATCAAGGGATCAGACCCATCAGCTCACTGCATACAGATATATACAGCCACCACTAGAGGGAGCTCACTGCATACAGTTATATACAGCCACCACTAGAGGGAGCTCACTACATACAGATTTATACAGCCACCACTAGAGGGAGCACACTACATACAGATATATACAGCCACCACTAGAGGGAGCTCACTACATACAGATTTATACAGCCACCACTAGAGGGAGCACACTACATACAGATTTATACAGCCACCACTAGAGGGAGCTCACTACATACAGATTTATACAGCCACCACTAGAGGGAGCTCACTACATACAGATTTATACAGCCACCACTAGAGGGAGCTCACTACATACAGATATATACAGCCACAATTAGGGGGAGCTCACTACATACAGATTTATACAGCCACCACTAGAGGGAGCTCACTACATACAGATTTATACAGACACCACTAGAGGGAGCTCACTACATACAGATTTATACAGCCACCACTAAAGGGAGCTCACTACATACAGATATATACAGCCACCACTAGAGGGAGCTCACTACATACAGATATATACAGCCACCACTAGAGGGAGCTCACTACATACAGATATATACAGCCACCACTAGAGGGAGCTCACTACATACAGATATATACAGCCACCACTAGAGGGAGCTCACTACATACAGATATATACAGCCACCACTGGGAGGAGCTCACTACATACAGATTTATACAGCCACCACTAGAGGGAGCTCACTACATACAGATTTATACAGCCACCACTAGAGGGAGCTCACTACATACAGATTTATACAGCCACCACTAGAGGGAGCTCACTACATACACATATATACAGCCACCACTAGAGGGAGCTCACTACATACAGATATATACAGCCACCACTAGAGGGAGCTCACTACATACATATATATACAGCCACCACTAGGGAGAGATCACTACATACAGATTTATACAGCCACCACTAGAGGGAGCTCACTACATACAGATTTATACAGCCACCACTAGAGGGAGCTCACTACATACAGATATATACAGCCACCACTAGAGGGAGCTCACTACATACAGATTTATACAGCCACCACTAGAGGGAGCTCACTACATACAGATATATACAGCCACCACTAGAGGGAGCTCACTACATACAGATTTATACAGCCACCACTAGAAGGAGCTCACTACATACAGATATATACAGCCACCACTAGAGGGAGCTCACTACATACAGATATACAGCCACCACTAGAGGGAGCTCACTACATACAGATATACAGCCACCACTAGAGGGAGCTCACTACATACAGATATATACAGCCACCACTAGAGGGAGCTCACTCCATACAGATTTATACAGCCACCACTAGAGGGAGCTCACTACATACAGATATATACAGCCACCACTAGAGGGAACTCACTACATACAGATCTATACAGCCACCACTAGAGGGAGCTCACTCCATACAGATTTATACAGCCACCACTAGAGGGAGCTCACTACATACAGATATACAGCCACCACTAGAGGGAGCTCACTACATACAGATTTATACAGCCACCACTAGAGGGAGCTCACTACATACAGATATACAGCCACCACTAGAGGGAGCTCACTACATACAGATCTATACAGCCACCACTAGAGGGAGCTCACTCCATACAGATTTATACAGCCACCACTAGAGGGAGCTCACTACATACAGATATATACAGCCACCACTAGAGGGAACTCACTACATACAGATCTATACAGCCACCACTAGAGGGAGCTCACTCCATACAGATTTATACAGCCACCACTAGAGGGAGCTCACTACATACAGATATACAGCCACCACTAGAGGGAGCTCACTACATACAGATTTATACAGCCACCACTAGAGGGAGCTCACTACATACAGATTTATACAGCCACCACTAGAGGGAGCTCACTCCATACAGATTTATACAGCCACCACTAGAGGGAGCTCACTACATACAGATATACAGCCACCACTAGAGGGAGCTCACTACATACAGATCTATACAGCCACCACTAGAGGGAGCTCACTACATACAGATATATACAGCCACCACTAGAGGGAGCTCACTACATACAGATTTATACAGCCACCACTAGAGGGAGCTCACTACATACAGATTTATACAGCCACCACTAGAGGGAGCTCACTACATACAGATTTATACAGCCACCACTAGAGGGAGCTCACTACATACAGATTTATACAGCCACCACTAGAGGGAGCTCACTACATACAGATTTATACAGCCATCACTAGAGAGAGCTCACTACATACAGATATATACAGCCACCCCTAGAGGGAGCTCACTACATACAGATTTATACAGCCACCACTAGAGGGAGGTCACTACATACAGATTTATACAGCCACCACTAGAGGGAGATCACTACATACAGATTTATACAGCCACCACTAAAGGGAGCTCACTACATACAGATTTATACAGCCACCACTAGAGGGAGCTCACTACATACAGATATATACAGCCACCACTAGGGGGAGCTCACTACATACAGATTTATATAGCCACCACTAGAGGGAGCTCACTACATACAGATTTATACAGCCACCACTAGAGGGAGCTCACTACATACAGATCTATACAGCCACCACTAGAGGGAGCTCACTACATACAGATATATACAGCCACCACTAGAGGGAGCTCACTCCATACAGATTTATACAGCCACCACTAGAGGGAACTCAATGCATACAGATTTATACAGCCACCACTAGAGGGAGGTCACTACATACAGATTTATACAGCCACCACTAGAGGGAGCCCACTACATACAGATATATACAGCCACCACTAGAGAGAGCTCACTACATACAGATTTATACAGCCACCACTAGAGGGAGGTCACTACATACAGATTTATACAGCCACCACTAGAGGGAACTCACTACGTACAGATTTATACAGCCACCACTAGAGGGAGCTCACTACATACAGATTTATACAGCCACCACTAGAGGGAGCTCATTACATACAGATTTATACAGCCACCACTAGAGGGAGCTCACTACATACAGATTTATACAGTCACCACTAGAGGGAGCTCACTACATACAGATTTATACAGCCACCACTAGAGAGAGCTCACTACATACAGATATATACAGCCACCACTAGGTGGAGCTCACTACATACAGATTTATACAGCCACCACTAGAGAGAGCTCACTACATACAGATATATACAGCCACCACTAGGTGGAGCTCACTACATACAGATTTATACAGCCACCACTAGAGGGAGCTCATTACATACAGATTTATACAGCCACCAATAGAGGGAGGTCACTACATACAGATATATACAGCCACCAATAGAGGGAGGTCACTACATACAGATATATACAGCCACCAATAGAGGGAGGTCACTACATACAGATTTATACAGCCACCACTAGAGGGAGCTCACTACATACAGATTTATACAGCCACCACTAGAGGGAGCCCACTACATACAGATTTATACAGCCACCACTAGAGGGAGCTGACTACATACAGATTTATACAGCCACCACTAGAGGGAGCTCACTACATACAGATTATACAGCCACCACTAGAGGGAGCTCACTACATACAGATTTATACAGCCACCACTAGAGGGAGCTCACTACATACAGATATATACAGCCACCACTAGAGGGAGCTCACTACATACAGATATATACAGCCACCACTAGAGGGAGCTCACTACATACAGATTTATACAGCCACCACTAGAGGGAGCTCACTACATACAGATCTATACAGCCACCACTAGAGGGAACTCACTACATACAGATTTATACAGTTACCACTAGAGGGAGCTCACTACATACCGATTTATATAGTTACCACTAGAGGGAGCTCACTACATACAGATTTATACAGCCACCACTAGAGGGAGCTCACTACATACAGATCTATACAGCTACCGCTAGAGGGAGCTCACTACATACAGATATATACAGCCATCACTAGAGGGAGCTCACTACATACAGATTTATACAGCCATCACTAGAGGGAGCTCACTACATACAGATATATACAGCCATCACTAGAGGGAGGTCACTACATACAGATTTATACAGCCACCACTAGACGGCGCTCACTACATACAGATATATACAGCCACCACTAGGGGGAGACCACTACATACAGATTTATACAGCCACCAATAGAGGGAGGTCACTACATACAGATTTATACAGCCACCACTAGAGGGAGCTCACTACATACAGATCTATACAGCCACCACTAGAGGGAGCTCACTACATACAGATTTATACAGCCATCACTAGAGGGAGCTCACTACATACAGATTTATACAGTCACCACTAGAGGGAGCTCACTACATACAGATTTATACAGCCACCACTAGGGGGAGCTCACTACATACAGATATATACAGCCACCACTAGGGGGAGCTCACTACATACAGATTTATACAGCCACCACTAGAGGGAGCTCACTACATACAGATTTATACAGCCACTACTAGAGGGAGCTCACTACATACAGATTTATACAGCCACTACTAGAGGGAGCTCACTACATACAGATATATACAGCCACCACTAGAGGGAGCTCACTACATACAGATTTATACAGTCACCACTAGAGGGAGCTCACTACATACAGATTTATACAGCCACCACTAGGGGGAGCTCACTACATACAGATATATACAGCCACCACTAGGGGGAGCTCACTACATACAGATTTATACAGCCACCACTAGAGGGAGCTCACTACATACAGATTTATACAGCCACTACTAGAGGGAGCTCACTACATACAGATTTATACAGCCACTACTAGAGGGAGCTCACTACATACAGATATATACAGCCACCACTAGAGGGAGCTCACTACATACAGATTTATACAGTCACCGCTAGAGGGAGCTCACTACATAAAGATATATACAGCCACCACTAGAGGGAGCTCACTACATACAGATTTATACAGTCACCACTAGGGGGAGCTCACTACATACAGATTTATACAGTCACCACTAAGGGGAGCTCACTACATACAGATTTATACAGCCACTACTAGAGGGAGCTCACTACATACAGATTTATACAGTCACCACTAGGGGGAGCTCACTACATACAGATTTATGAATACAGGGGAGGAAGAAGTCATTCATTATGCCAAGGTGTCTACATGCCTCAAACCAAGAAAGTAGTCAAAATGCACAAGTGTGCAGGTAAAAAAATTTTTTTACTTTTAATGAACACACAATGATACAATACAAAAGGCATGGATGTAGATAAATAAATTACAAAGACATAGAGGGTGATTAAAATCCCACATGTGGATGCATGCAAAGAATCATATCAATTAAGTAGCTTATAGCTCACTGGTATGGTCAGTGCTGAAAACATATGGCAACACAATGTAAGCACAGGAATTACCAGCTGAAGGAGTAAAGGAGCCGGCTCACATTATAGGTAAACAGTGCAGCAAAAGACCAAGAACCAGTATGGAGCTTACCAGGGTAACAAGGAGAAGCGTGCAGGCACACACAGGGATCGTCCCGACACGTGTTTCGTGTGAGGACTGCTTCAGGGGACGGTGGACAACAGGACAATGTGTAAGTCTAATATACCTGCCGTACTGAAGCGGGATTGGTAACACCTGTCGCAGCTCGAGGGGGCGGAGAGGCGCCGCGTCGGCATGAGCGGCTACTCAAGCGTCATCTGGGTAGAGGGAAATCCCTTATTGACGTCAGGAACCCAGAGAACGCCGGAAAGAGAGCCGCGCACACCGCGCATGCGCAGTCCCGCAACCAGGAAGTGCGATCCCAAAACCCATCTTAAGTACTGGCAACAGTAAGGGCAGAAAGAAAGCAGATAAATCTCCTGGGAAGGAACGTCCTGTATAGCGATAACTCAAAGAAAGTATATCGAATATGCCATAACAGGTAAATATAGCTAAGCAGGTTTAGTAAAAGCGAAAGCAGACGAATTATATTTAGACTGCTTATTGTAAACAGTGTACCGAACTTAAGCATACATAAACATATCATGGACGAGAAATACATGTGATGAATATACATAACGTCCCAACCAGGTACATAAGTAAACATATCTGCTCAGGTCATATTGTAGAACGAAGCATTAACTGCGATAATAATCCAGAGTAGTTTCAATAAGACACTCCATTTTCTGCAGCTCATATAGATATTCAATATTCTGATACTGTAACTCCAGAAGGGGTGGCATGAAAAACATCCGGCAGGCATATTAGAAAAACAGGCTGTGAAAAAGGTAAAAAACACAAAAAGTGGAGTTAAAATTTGTTAAAAAGACTCAACAGAACATGAACAGCACATGGGAATTGTAACCAACCAGCAACAAACATTAATACTGCCCGCAACGGAGGAGACGTGGTGGTCTAAAGAAATGACACAAACGTTTGTCTTTCATTCAATCCGTCAGGTACCACGGACCCAAGCAGAAAGATCCACCGGCACTCTGCCCTTGCCAACATCTTGTGTATATCCCCGCCCCTCAATCCAAGGTGCACCTGGTCGATTCCCCTCACTTTAAAACTTGAGGGGTCCGACCGGTGGTGAACCCTAAAGTGGCGGGGAATAGACTTAAGAGTGTCAACATCCTCAAGTTTGACTTGTTTTGCGGCAATTATATCCCTCACATGTTCCCTAGTGCGGACTTTGAGTTCACGGCTAGTTAGCCCGACATATATTAAATTGCAGCCGCACGTGGCATAATAAATTACGCCAGTGCTGTTGCAAGAGATGTAATGACGAATATCAAATGTCCTAGCACCACTAGAGGATGTGAAGGATGTTGCCCGAATGATATTGCCGTGGCGGCACGCGATGCAAGATCCACAGGGGAACGAACCAACCAAGGGTCGCCCTGCGAAGGGTAGTTTATTAGGTCTTAAATAGTGACTGTGGACCAGCATATCGCGTAAACTCCGGCCACGACGAGCCGTCATGAGAGGACGATCAGGCAGAGTGTTCTTCAACATAGGCTCAGTTTGTAAAATAGGCCAGTGTTTAGAAAGGATACCTCTGATGTGTTCCCACTGACGGTTGAATGACGACACAAAACGGATCTTAGGTTCAGTGCAGCGTGTCGTATTGGGATTAAATCTCAAAAGAAGCTGGTTTCGAGGAACAGACCTTGCGCGTTTATATGCCTTCTTTATAGATCTTGTACTGTAGCCTCTCGCCCTAAACCTATCACGCATCTCATTGGCCCGGTCCTCAAATACCCCTGTCTCAGAGCAAATCCGTTTAAGACGGATAAATTGGCCTGTGGGGATGGCATTGATGGTAAATTTCGGATGGCCGGAAGATGCGTGAAGAAGGGCGTTAACAGAGGAAGGCTTACGGTAAATATCAGTAGACACAAGGCGCTGGTCAGTAAGAGATATATTAATATCCAAAAAGTCCACCTGATTGGGGTCAGCATGGAAAGTAAGATAGATGTTAAAGGAGTTGGAGTTCAAGTGACGCACAAAGCCCTCAAGCTCCGAGGTGGTTCCCCCCCAGATGACAAATATGTCATCAATAAAGCGGAGCCAGCACTGCGCATGGGAGCTAGCCGGCACGCCACCGCCGAAAACCTCTCTCTCCCAGTACCCCAGGAAGAGGTTTGCGTACGATGGCGCGCAAGCCGCCCCCATCGCAGTGCCGCGCCGCTGGAGGTAGAACCGTTCCCCGAAGGTGAAGACGTTGTGCGTCAGTATGAACTCCAATAACTCCAAAATCAGCTGTTGGAGAGGGGGTGCCCAGTTGCTCATACTTAGAAAATATTCCACCGCCTGTAAACCATGTTCATGACAGATGTTAGTGTAAAGTGTCTCAACATCCAAGGTCACCAGCAGTACACCCACGTCCGCCGTCAGGCCATCAAGCCTCCTCAGGACGTCCGAAGTGTCTCTGACATGGGAGGGCAGCGTCTCAACCAAGGGTTGGAGATAAAAATCTATAAACTTGCACACTGCATCGCATAGCCCTCCCATGCCAGAGACAATCGGACGCCCAGGGGGAACCCGCGGGTTCTTATGTATTTTCGGCAATAGGTAGAACGTGGGCGTTACCGGCAACCCTGGAAGGAGACCATCATAGATCTTTTTTGTTATGGTCCCGGCGGTGAGAGCATTTTCGAGTATGAGAGTCAACTGAGTGAGATAGGCATTGGTCGGATTCGAGGGAAGCAGCTGGTAAAAGTCGGCATTCTTCAGTTGCCTATATACCTCGCGCTCATACATGGTGGTCGGCCAGATCACCACGTTACCCCCCTTATCCGCTGGTTTGATCACAACCCCCTCTAGCTTCTTCAACTCCTCGAGGGCCCGTTGGTGTTTAACTGAAAGGTTATTGGGTAGGTTACTCCTTGAGAGAGATTTCAGGTCTCCCATGACCAAGTCATGAAAGATCTGGACCTGGGGGCACAGTGAAAGCGGGGGGAACGTGGTGGAGCGCGGGTATAGATGTGTAGGGAAGATGCCAGACAACTCACCAGATGCCTGACCCTCGAGTTCTTCAAGTGTGCGTGTTGCCTCCTCCTCGGCCTCAGTGATGGACAGACCCGGACCAGATGTCTTAGAATGCAGCTTATGGAGGATCACCCTTCTGAGGAACAGGTTCAAGTCCTTTGCAACTGTAAATAAATCAAAATTGCAATCAGGCACAAAAGTTAGCCCCAGTTCCGGCCATCCGAAATTTACCATCAATGCCATCCCCACAGGCCAATTTATCCGTCTTAAACGGATTTGCTCTGAGACAGGGGTATTTGAGGACCGGGCCAATGAGATGCGTGATAGGTTTAGGGCGAGAGGCTACAGTACAAGATCTATAAAGAAGGCATATAAACGCGCAAGGTCTGTTCCTCGAAACCAGCTTCTTTTGAGATTTAATCCCAATACGACACGCTGCACTGAACCTAAGATCCGTTTTGTGTCGTCATTCAACCGTCAGTGGGAACACATCAGAGGTATCCTTTCTAAACACTGGCCTATTTTACAAACTGAGCCTATGTTGAAGAACACTCTGCCTGATCGTCCTCTCATGACGGCTCGTCGTGGCCGGAGTTTACGCGATATGCTGGTCCACAGTCACTATTTAAGACCTAATAAACTACCCTTCGCAGGGCGACCCTTGGTTGGTTCGTTCCCCTGTGGATCTTGCATCGCGTGCCGCCACGGCAATATCATTCGGGCAACATCCTTCACATCCTCTAGTGGTGCTAGGACATTTGATATTCGTCATTACATCTCTTGCAACAGCACTGGCGTAATTTATTATGCCACGTGCGGCTGCAATTTAATATATGTCGGGCTAACTAGCCGTGAACTCAAAGTCCGCACTAGGGAACATGTGAGGGATATAATTGCCGCAAAACAAGTCAAACTTGAGGATGTTGACACTCTTAAGTCTATTCCCCGCCACTTTAGGGTTCACCACCGGTCGGACCCCTCAAGTTTTAAAGTGAGGGGAATCGACCAGGTGCACCTTGGATTGAGGGGCGGGGATATACACAAGATGTTGGCAAGGGCAGAGTGCCGGTGGATCTTTCTGCTTGGGTCCGTGGTACCTGACGGATTGAATGAAAGACAAACGTTTGTGTCATTTCTTTAGACCACCACGTCTCCTCCGTTGCGGGCAGTATTAATGTTTGTTGCTGGTTGGTTACAATTCCCATGTGCTGTTCATGTTCTGTTGAGTCTTTTTAACAAATTTTAACTCCACTTTTTGTGTTTTTTACCTTTTTCACAGCCTGTTTTTCTAATATGCCTGCCGGATGTTTTTCATGCCACCCCTTCTGGAGTTACAGTATCAGAATATTGAATATCTATATGAGCTGCAGAAAATGGAGTGTCTTATTGAAACTACTCTGGATTATTATCGCAGTTAATGCTTCGTTCTACAATATGACCTGAGCAGATATGTTTACTTATGTACCTGGTTGGGACGTTATGTATATTCATCACATGTATTTCTCGTCCATGATATGTTTATGTATGCTTAAGTTCGGTACACTGTTTACAATAAGCAGTCTAAATATAATTCGTCTGCTTTCGCTTTTACTAAACCTGCTTAGCTATATTTACCTGTTATGGCATATTCGATATACTTTCTTTGAGTTATCGCTATACAGGACGTTCCTTCCCAGGAGATTTATCTGCTTTCTTTCTGCCCTTACTGTTGCCAGTACTTAAGATGGGTTTTGGGATCGCACTTCCTGGTTGCGGGACTGCGCATGCGCGGTGTGCGCGGCTCTCTTTCCGGCGTTCTCTGGGTTCCTGACGTCAATAAGGGATTTCCCTCTACCCAGATGACGCTTGAGTAGCCGCTCATGCCGACGCGGCGCCTCTCCGCCCCCTCGAGCTGCGACAGGTGTTACCAATCCCGCTTCAGTACGGCAGGTATATTAGACTTACACATTGTCCTGTTGTCCACCGTCCCCTGAAGCAGTCCTCACACGAAACACGTGTCGGGACGATCCCTGTGTGTGCCTGCACGCTTCTCCTTGTTACCCTGGTAAGCTCCATACTGGTTCTTGGTCTTTTGCTGCACTGTTTACCTATAATGTGAGCCGGCTCCTTTACTCCTTCAGCTGGTAATTCCTGTGCTTACATTGTGTTGCCATATGTTTTCAGCACTGACCATACCAGTGAGCTATAAGCTACTTAATTGATATGATTCTTTGCATGCATCCACATGTGGGATTTTAATCACCCTCTATGTCTTTGTAATTTATTTATCTACATCCATGCCTTTTGTATTGTATCATTGTGTGTTCATTAAAAGTAAAAAAATTTTTTTACCTGCACACTTGTGCATTTTGACTACTTTCTTGGTTTGAGGCATGTAGACACCTTGGCATAATGAATGACTTCTTCCTCCCCTGTATTCAATTGTGCCTTCAGAAGTCTTTGCCTATTACTGCTGTTAAAATCCAGCTACACTGTTCTACGGTTTTCATACATACAGATTTATACAGCCACTACTAGAGGGAGCTCACTACATACAAATTATACAGCCACCACTAGAGGGAGCTCACTACATACAGATTATACAGCCACCACTAGAGGGAGCTCACTACATACAGATATATACAGCCACCACTAGAGGGAGGTCACTACATACAGATTTATACAGCCACCACTAGAGGGAGCTCACTACATACAGATATATACAGCCACCACTAGAGGGAGCTCACTACATACAGATATATACAGCCATCACTAGGGGGAGCTCACTACATACAGATTTATACAGCCACCACTAGGGGGAGCTCACTACATACAGATTTATACAGCCACCACTAGGGGGAGCTCACTACATACAGATTTATACAGCCACCACTAGAGGGAGCTCACTACATACAGATATATACAGTCACCACTAGGGGGGAGCTCACTACATACAGATTTATACAGCCACCACTAGAGGGAGCTCACTACATACAGATTTATATAGCCACCACTAGGGGGAGCTCACTATATACAGATATATACAGTCACCACTAGAGGGAGGTCACTACATACAGATTTATACAGCCACCACTAGGGGGAGCTCACTATATACAGATATATACAGTCACCACTAGGAAGAGCTCACTACATACAGATTTATGCAGCCACCACTAGAGGGAGCTCACTACATACAGATATATACAGCCACCACTAGAGAGAGCTCACTACATACAGATTTATACAGCCACCACTAGAGATAGCTCACTACATACAGATATATACAGCCACCACTAGAGGGAGCTCACTACATACAGATTTATACAGCCACCACTAGAGGGAGCTCACTACATACAGATATATACAGCCACCACTAGAGAGAACTCACTACATACAGATATATACAGCCACCACTAGAGAGAACTCACTACATACAGATTTATGCAGCCATCACTAGGGGGAGATCACTATATACAGATATATACAGTCACCACTAGAGGGAGCTCACTACATACAGAGTTATACAGCCACCACTAGGGGGAGATCACTATATACAGTCACCACTAGAGGGAGCTCACTACATACAGATATATACAGACACCACTAGGGGGAGCTCACTACATACAGATTTATACAGCCACCACTAGAGGGAGCTCACTACATACAGATTTATACAGCCACCACTAGGGGGAGCTCACTACATACAGATATATATAACCACCACTAGGGGGAGCTCACTACATACAGATTTATACAGCCACCACTAGGGGGAGCTCACTACATACAGATTTATACAGCCACCACTAGAGGGAGCTCACTACATACAGATATATACAGCCACCACTAGAGGGAGCTCACTACATACAGATATATACAGCCACCACTAGAGGGAGCTCACTACATACAGATATATACCGCCACCACTAGAGGGAGCTCACTACATACAGATTTATACAGCCACCACTAGGGGGAGCTCACTACATACAGATATATACAGCCACCACTAGAGGGAGGTCACTACATACAGATTTATACAGCCACCACTAGAGGGAGCTCACTACATACAGATATATACAGCCACCACTAGAGGGAGCTCACTACATACAGATATATACAGCCATCACTAGGGGGAGCTCACTACATACAGATTTATACAGCCACCACTAGAGGGAGCTCACTACATACAGATTTATACAGCCACCACTAGGGGGAGCTCACTACATACAGATTTATACAGCCACCACTAGAGGGAGCTCACTACATACAGATATATACAGTCACCACTAGGGGGAGCTCACTACATACAGATTTATACAGCCACCACTAGAGGGAGCTCACTACATACAGATTTATATAGCCACCACTAGGGGGAGCTCACTATATACAGATATATACAGTCACCACTAGAGGGAGGTCACTACATACAGATTTATACAGCCACCACTAGGGGGAGCTCACTATATACAGATATATACAGTAACCACTAGGAAGAGCTCACTACATACAGATTTATGCAGCCACCACTAGAGGGAGCTCACTACATACAGATTTATACAGCCACCACTAGAGAGAGCTCACTACATACAGATTTATACAGCCACCACTAGATATAGCTCACTACATACAGATATATACAGCCACCACTAGAGGGAGCTCACTACATACAGATTTATACAGCCACCACTAGAGGGAGCTCACTACATACAGATATATACAGCCACCACTAGAGAGAATTCACTACATACAGATATATACAGCCACCACTAGGGGGAGCTCACTACATACAGATTTATACAGCCACCACTAGGAAGAGCTCACTACATACAGATTTATGCAGCCATCACTAGGGGGAGATCACTATATACAGATATATACAGTCACCACTAGAGGGAGCTCACTACATACAGATATATACAGACACCACTAGGGGGAGCTCACTACATACAGATTTATACAGCCACCACTAGAGGGAGCTCACTACATACAGATTTATACAGCCACCACTAGGGGGAGCTCACTACATACAGATATATATAACCACCACTAGGGGGAGCTCACTACATACAGATTTATACAGCCACCACTAGGGGGAGCTCACTACATACAGATTTATACAGCCACCACTAGAGGGAGCTCACTACATACAGATATATACAGCCACCACTAGAGGGAGCTCTCTACATACAGATATATACAGCCACCACTAGAGGGAGCTCACTACATACAGATATATACCGCCACCACTAGAGGGAGCTCACTACATACAGATTTATACAGCCACCACTAGGGGGAGCTCACTACATACAGATATATACAGTCACCACTAGAGGGAGCTCACTACATACAGATTTATACAGCCACCACTAGGGGGAGCTCAATACATACAGATTTATACAGCCACCACTAGAGGGAGCTCACTACATACAGATATATACAGCCACCACTAGGGGCAGCTCACTATATACAGATTTATTTAGCCACCACTGTATTGGGGCTCACAATTTACGTTCCCTATCAATATGTCTTTGGAGTGTGGGAGAAAATCAGAGAACCTAGAGGAATCCCACGTAAACACAAGGACAACATACAAACTCCTTCTGCAGATGTTGTCTTTGTTGGGTTTTGAATCCCAAGACCCCAGCGCTTCAAATAAACAGTGCTAACCACTGAGACAGGGCCACCTCAAGGAGGAGCACACTGAATATAGCTTTATACATTCCTATTGACTCGCAGTATAAAAATGTATGCTATGAGCTCCCCCTAGTGGCAGTGGATTTTTCATAACTGCATGTAGTCTGCACTCTCCTGTATTGTCTTGATAGTTTCTTGCAATGTAAAAGATCAGATAAAATGTATTAACCTATATTTCACACCAGTGGAGAACTTTTTTTCTATCAGGGGTCACTTGGATATTTATAACATCATTCGGGGGCCGCACAAAATTATCAACTTCAAACTTATCCTGCAATATTTGGTGAAACGTTTAATTACGGTAAATCTCCCCTAATGTGATGTCTGGAGCTGCTTCTCTTTGGTGCTGCTGTGATGTTAGATGATATTGATGATATTTAGTAAATCACATAGGAGACACCAAGACTGGTGTATATAGATCACATAGGAGACACCGAGACTGGTGTATATAGATCACATAGGAGACACCGAGACTGGTGTATATACATCACATAGGAGACACCAAGACTGGTGTATATACATCACATAGGAGACACCGAGACTGGTGTATATACATCACATAGGAGACGTCTAGACTGGTGTATATACATCACATAGGAGACACCGAGACTGGTGTATATAGATCACATAGGAGACGTCTAGACTGGTGTATATACATCACATAGGAGACGTCTAGACTGGTGTATATAGATCACATAGGAGACACCGAGACTGGTGTATATAGATCACATAGGAGACACCGAGACTGGTGTATATAGATCACATAGGAGACACCGAGACTGGTGTATATAGATCACATAGGAGACGTCTAGACTGGTGTATATACATCACATAGGGGACACTGAAACTGGTGTTTATAAATCACATAGGGGACACCGAGACTGCTGTATATGCATCATATAGGAGACCCCTAGACTGGTGTATATAAATCACATAGGAGATAATGAAACGTGTATATACATCACACAGGAGACACTGAGACTGCTGTATATATAGTACATCACATAGGAGACACTGAGACTGCTGTATATACATCACATAGGGCACACTGGGTCACATGCATCACAGGAGGGGCTGTGGCTGCAGTGTCAGAAGTAATTGAAGGTACAGCCGCCGCCATATTGCTGGAGGTTCCCACTCTTGATTTAAACAGTGCAGTCACATATTGCATATTCTAACGTGTTCTTTTATTAATTCCTTGCCCCAGAAGAAGTCTCCGACCTCTCGAGCACATAATGGGCACTTGGACTCGTGTCGGACTCGTAGGCTCCATCTTTTACTTTCTGCACAAGAAAAGAGCTGCATTTGCTGACGTCCAGAAGATCACTGGGCAGCGTGGCCTAGAGAGCCGGGACTACGAGCTAAAGCTGGTGCAGGTCGTGTTCCGCCATGGAGCGCGGACCCCTCTAAAGCAAATCCCACACAGCGAGCAGGTATAATAGGAAGCCATGTCTGTAGAAACAGGTCATGAGAACTGAGAAATGGTGTAAGATCGCCCTCTGCTGGCCACAAGTGTAATATTAGCTGAGTATAGCTGTATAAGTGTTTTAAGTATCATGAAACACTGATAAATACCAATCACATGTCTCGTACACCTCTCAATACTCTTTGTTTCACAGGTGGAGTGGTCACCGACTCTCCTGGAGACCCCTGACCACACACAGTTTAATTACAGGGTCACTGATCTGGTGGGGGGGCCCAAACCCCCATCCCCTTTTGAGGAGCGATACAGATCACACAGGCTCAAGGTAAATATATATGGATACTTGTATACCCGGTATTAACCATTTGCAGATCTCAGCATGAATGACTGGTGTGCTGCCGGGTCTTCTAGTTGATATGTTCGAAACAGGAAAAATGGACAAATGGAAGAATATGAGTGACTGTGACCAGGGCCGACGTGTGGGGTCTACATGACCGGGTCAGATTATCTTCAAAGTAGCAGGAATTGTTGGGTGTTTTCAGCATATGGCAGGTCTTGTGGGGTGTTCCCGGTACACGTCGGGTCTTGTGGGGTGTTCCCGGTACACGTCGGGTCTTGTTGGGTGTTCCCGGTACACGTCGGGTCTTGTTGGGTGTTCCCGGTACACGTCGGGTCTTGTGGGGTGTTCCCGGTACACGTCGGGTCTTGTGGGGTGTTCCCGGTACACGTCGGGTCTTGTGGGGTGTTCCCGGTACACGTCGGGTCTTGTGGGGTGTTCCCGGTACACGTCGGGTCTTGTGGGGTGTTCCCGGTACACGTCGGGTCTTGTGGGGTGTTCCCGGTACACGTCGGGTCTTGTGGGGTGTTCTTGGTATATGGCAGGTCTTGTGGGGTGTTCCCGGTACACGTCGGGTCTTGTGGGGTGTTCCCGGTACACGTCGGGTCTTGTGGGGTGTTCTTGGTATATGGAGGGTCTTGTTGGGTGTTCCCGGTATACGGCAGGTCTTGTGGGGTGTTCCCGGTACACGTCGGGTCTTGTGGGGTGTTACCGGTACACGGCAGCTCTTTTGGGGTGTCCCGGTACACGGCAGCTCTTGTGGGGTGTTCCCGGTATACGGCAGCTCTTGTGGGGTGTTCCCGGTACACGTCGGGTCTTGTGGGGTGTTCCCGGTACACGTCGGGTCTTGTGGGGTGTTCCCGGTACACGTCGGGTCTTGTGGGGTGTTACCGGTACACGGCAGCTCTTGTGGGGTGTTCCTAGCGGCATAGAGTTATTTTTGGCCTCGCGGCCTGTGTTGCAGTTAATGTCGCTGTGTAGCCCCTGCCTCCCCCTCCCCTGGTCCTGACAGCTCCTTCTACCCTAGGGTGGCTCGTTCCCCGGACAGCTCACCACTATCGGGATGCAGCAGATGTTCTCCCTCGGTGCCAGAATTCGGAAGGACTATGTGGAGGAGCAGACGTTTCTCTCACCAGTATTTAAAGCATCGGAGGTCTAGTAAGTTTCTGGAAAATAGATTTTGCTTATAACCAAGGAAACCAATGATCTGTAATCGCCCCCCACCCCGCTGAGTTCTGGGCTATATGTTATCGCTACATGTTTAAAAAAACATATAAAGGGTGGTGTCTGTGTGTGACCTGCAGGGTCAGGAGAAGCCCCCGTAACACCCGGACCAATCACTACAGTGGTCTTCACTGTGTTTCTTCCTTCTTTCCTTACATGGATTTTCCTTACATCCGCTCTTGTGACCATTATCTGTGGGATGGGGTCTTTATTTGCTCAAATTAACAAACTTTGCATAAATCATTACAATTGTCTATAAGAAATTTTAGAATATATTTTATTCAACAAATCTGCTTCTCTCTCCACTTATGAGTCACTTCTCCTCCTGTTTCTCTCTCCACTTATGAGCCACTTCTCCTCCTTCTTCTCTCTGCACTTATGAGCCACTTCTCCTCCTGCTTCTCTCTCCACTTATGAGCCATTCTCCTCCTGCTTCTCTCTGCACCTCTGAGCCACTTCTCCTCCTGCTTCTCTCTGCACCTATGAGCCACTTCTCCTCCTGCTTCTCTCTGTACTTATGAGCCACTTCTCCTCCTCCTTCTCTTTGCACTTATGAGCCACTTCTCCTCCTTCTTCTCTCTGCACTTATGAGCCACTTCTCCTCCTGCTTCTCTCTCTCTCCACTTATGAGCCACTTCTCCTCCTGCTTCTCTCTGTACTTATGAGCCACTTCTCCTCCTGTTTCTCTCTCCACTTATGAGCCACTTCTCCTCCTTCTTCTCTCTGCACTTATGAGCCACTTCTCCTCCTGCTTCTCTCTCCACTTATGAGCCATTCTCCTCCTGCTTCTCTCTGCACCTCTGAGCCACTTCTCCTCCTGCTTCTCTCTGCACCTATGAGCCACTTCTCCTCCTGCTTCTCTCTGTACTTATGAGCCACTTCTCCTCCTCCTTCTCTTTGCACTTATGAGCCACTTCTCCTCCTTCTTCTCTCTGCACTTATGAGCCACTTCTCCTCCTGCTTCTCTCTCTCTCCACTTATGAGCCACTTCTCCTCCTGCTTCTCTCTGTACTTATGAGCCACTTCTCCTCTTGCTTCTCTCTGCACTTATTAGCCACTTCTCCTCCTCCTTCTCTCTGCACTTATGAGCCACTTCTCCTCCTTCTTCTCTCTGCACTTATGAGCCACTTCTCCTCCTGCTTCTCTCTCTCTCCACTTATGAGCCACTTCTCCTCCTGCTTCTCTCTGCATCTATGAGCCACTTCTCCTGCTTCTCTCTGCACGTATGAGCCACTTCTCCTCCTGCTTCTCTCTCCACTTATGAGCCACTTCTCCTCCTGCTTCTCTCTCCACTTATGAGCCACTTCTCCTCCTGCTTCTCTCTCCACTTATGAGCCACTTCTCTTCCACCTCCTCTTCCTGCTTCTTGAATTGATCATTCATCATTTTACCCAGAGCTAGATTCACAGTTACACTGCTCAGTACTGCAGGGATATGTCTTCCATGCTTCTACTGATTTATAATCTGTGTTTTACCCTACCAGGTGCTAATTTCACAGCTACATTGCTTAGAACTGCTGTGTCCGCTGTGCTGCTGTGGCTTTCTGATAAGCTTTTTATTGCAGTCAGAGCTGGATTCACAGCTACCCTGCTCAGTGCTGCAGTATAATGTCCTCCATGCTGCTGCTGTATAATGTCCTCCATGCTGCTGCTGTATAATGTCCTCCATGCTGCTGCTGTATAATATCCTCCATGCTGCTGCTGTATAATGTCCTCCATGCTGCTGCTGTATAATGTCCTCCATGCTGCTGCTGTATAATGTCCTCCATGCTGCTGCTGTATAATGTCCTCCATGCTGCTGCTGTATAATGTCCTCCATGCTGCTGCTGTATAATGTCCTTCTTGCTGCTGCTGTATAATGTCCTCCATGCTGCTGCTGTATAATGTCCTCCATGCTGCTGCTGTATAATGTCCTCCATGTTGCTGCTGTATAATGTCCTCCATGCTGCTGCTGTATAATGTCCTCCATGCTGCTGCTGCTGCTTCTGACCAGGTGCTGCATAGAGATAGGAGAGCAGGAATCCCTCATTTCTGGGAGACATCATAGCAGCTAATTGCCATCCACCAGCTCAGAGATGGATCTGGCAGAAAGGAAGAAAACTGGTGAATGTGTAGGAAAAGGCATTTAATGGATAGAAATTGTTATATTCCTTGTACAAATCCGGCAGCTTATTCTGAGCAGGAAACGACAGAGGGGAGAGGACCCTGCCCTCATGGGCTTAGTCTACAGGATAATGGGGGAGGAAGCAGTGGGTTGGGATGGTTTCAGCAGCTCCGGTGGTTGTGAGGCGGCAGCTACCGTGGTAGGGAGGCAGCAGCGGGGTTAATGCAGGTTGTAGCTTGATAGACACCCCAGGATTCTGGATGGCAGGGAGGTGACATCTAGGCCTGAGAGGTAGATCTGAGTGTCATCACTATATAGGTGCTGTAAGCCATGGGACTTTAAGAGTTCTCCCAGGCCAGAGGTATGGATGGAGAAGAGTAAGGGTCCCAGGACAGAGCCTTGAGGGACACCAACAGAGAAAGGGTGGGGTGAGGGGATAGTGTGGGAGACACTAAAAGTGCGGTTGAAAAGGTAAGAGGAGATCCAGGAGAGGGTGAGGTCTGTGACACCAAGGGAAGAAAGGATCTGTAATAGGAGGGAGTGGTCAAATGAAGAGGACACATCTAGAAGGAGATGTATAGAGAAGAGTCTGTTGGCATTGGCAGAAGTAGTAAGTTTGGTCGGGGCAGTTTCATTCTGGTGTTGGGGATGGAAGCCGCATTGTAGGTGGTCAATGAGTGAGTTCTATGAGATGTGGGAGGAAAGTTCATCTTGGACTTGCTGCTTGGGAAGCTTGGAGGTGAATTGATGGACGTAAAGATGGATTGAGGGATGGCTTCTTCAGGATAGGTGTGATTGTGGCGCGTTTGATAGTAGAAGGGAAGGTATCAGATGTTAGCGATAAGTTAGAGACATGAGTTAGGGTCAGAATAAGTGTGGTGGTGATGGGGTCAATTGTACAAGTGGTGAGGGGCGATTGAGAGAGAAGATGAGTAGGATCTCCTCAGTGATGGTGGTGAGGAAGGTTCTGAGGGAAGGGCAGTGATCTGTTGGACATAGGGGTTGCGATGGTTGAGCAGTAAATCCTGCCATTTGGGGTTGTGGGACAAAGCAGATACGAGGGTTGTAAAGTCGCCCTGTTTAGTATTCGTTTATATTTCAGCGTCCGCTCCACCAACATAGTCCGTAATCTGGAGTCGGCGCGGTGTTTGCTGGCCGGACTCTACCAGCAGCGACAAGAAGGTGAGTGATCATACATGACCTACATTGTGCTATGGATCAGTGGTCCGCATTATACTGGGGGTCGCTCGTAAATATCTTGTCTGTTCGGATGTGACTTTTCTTTTATAGGCCCCGTTACTATAGTCACAGCTGAAGCCGGCAATGAAATCCTGTACCCCAATTATCAAGGCTGCAAGGAGCTGAAACGTCTGACCAGGTGACCCGTCCGCGAGATGTCCCGTATAGTTAGGGAGGAGGGGTATATAGGGGCAGCCATATTGGACCTTACTTCTCCGTCTGATAGAGGGAATGTTTGGACTCGCAGGTTGTTGGTGGATTCAGGACTAGAGGAAGTAGCTAACTTCTTTTCCTAGTTATAAAAATCAGTGTAAAAAGAAATACTCGATGTGAAGAAAACTGAAAACAAACCCAAATCGGCACAAGGTCCTAAATATTAAAAAAAGGTTTTGACAGAAAGCAAGGAAGTAAAAATGAAAATATTAATGGGAGGATGATGGGAGATTCATGGCCGCCTGACCCTCACACATGTGTGAATCTGATGATGGCTGCGTTATTGGTTCGGAGTGATGTGTCCGCCGCGGACCGTGCTGATCATGCGGCTCGTCCAAGGCAGGTCCCCGGTGGCTTCTCCCGCTAAGTCTCCCACTATATCTGTGAATAAGGAGAGACCTGTCAATCATGGGGATGGGGGCGGGAATGAGCCGCTGCGTTTCGCAGCTATAATTGTGCAGCACGGGGTTCAGGCGGCATTAATCACTGTTGTGGGGTATTCCGATAGATGACATTACCACCAGTCCACAGAGTGCGGCACTCGGCTTTCTTCCATAGAGAATGAATGGAGCAGAAGTGTCCCATTCTGGGGATCAAGGTGGCACAGACCCCCCCCCCGTCTGTGCTGCCTTTTCATTTAACCGGAACCCCCCCTTTATGTTGCATTCATGTCTGGGCTTCCTGAATTCATCGTAACCTCCGCGTTTGAAGAAAAAGAGGAAACCAAGTTGTGAGGCAAATCCCGGGATATGAAGATGAATTATGACTCCAGTCATAATCCCTCATCACTCCCTGGCAGTGCCCCCTCCCTTCTTGTTCTCAGTGTTCCACTTACACCTCCCTGGCCATGTCCTGTGATATGGAAATTAGGTGGCTTAGGGACAATGGACACAGGATGACTCCCTGCCGTGACCCTGTAGTGGGGGCTGCTAGCTAGTTAGCAAGGCTATGGAAATAGCCAGACAGAACGACTCCAGTAAAAAATGGTTCATATCTCGCAAGCCATATTTCCGATAAATATGGCAACCATAAAAATGGTGTCTCCGCATGCGGACGATGCCGGCACACCCTTTTTATGGGAGCAGGACATTGGGAAATGCCCCAGGCGTGATATCAGCCAATGGGGAACTGGCAGATAGGTCATGAGTCCCCTCGTTCTGTAGCTAAATTCATAACTGTCACAATGAGAGCATTGGCGTCCGCCTACGACGCTCCCAAGCAAAGTTATGGCCCATATTCCATGTTGTGGATTGTCCATAACTCAAGCCAGGGGTGGAGCAGTGCTCCCTCTGAGGTCACTAAGGTAGGAGGGGACCTGGATTTGTCCAGGTTGATAACCCTACTTCGGCCATTTTCCAGTGTTCTTTTCGCTGGGGGCACGTGTAGGAAACATCTGTGGGAAGGATCCTAGAAAACCTGGGTACAGCGCCCCCCTGTGGCCAGACGCAACAAGGTAACTGCTGGAACTGTGTATGCCTGTTTGTAACCCATGCTTTGATTGTAACTGTACTCTGACATATGTATATTCTGTAGATTCCCTATTGTATATATTGTAGTTCTAGTGTGCTTTAGGCTGATTAAATTATATAATTAATCTTGGGCTGTTCTGTTATCTCGATCTTGAATCCCACGTCTGTGTGTTCGGCTAATAGTTACCGTAAATCGGTTGGTGGCAGCGAATTGTGCCAAGGATTATTGTGGGGAGGCCAGTGAGATTCGGGGAGATTTTATATATTCCGCCCGCGGAGGTCGGGGGAATATATACCTTACTCTCACCGGGGACCCTTCAATAATCGGCATAAGTAGTATAGCGGCCTCCTTGCTTATTGTCGGGCAATTCCATAATTGGCCTGACTATAAGAGGGGCGCTAGAGAGCGCGTCACGTGCTCTGTCTGTCGGTCGGGAGGTAATGAGGAGGGGTGACCCCCACTTGTTACCCCCCGATTGTGACGTACTGGTAGCCAGCGCGGGGGATTTCTGAGTGACCCCCCCGGTGGTTTGTGACATATTGGTGGCATAGCGGTGGGATCGAGATAATAGTGTGTGTGAGTGTGAGACCCATACTCCCAGACACTAAAGACTGCCTGCAGCAGCTGTGGCTGCTGGGGTCTTCAGACTAGCTCAACACTAGAGTGTCAGAGTGCAGATACTGTAAGGTGTGTGGAGGCATCAGGTGTCAGTTCTGTGTCAGTGACCAAAAGTCTGCAAGAATGGCTGATGGCACCAGGAGCAGAGCTATGCAACTGGCCAATGCTAAGGCAGGAGCCGAAGAGAGGGAGGACGGTGCTGTGGACAGCAATGAGGAGGTTGCCCACGAGTCCTCCAGGAGCTCGACGCCAGAAAACCGTTCTGCCGAGGACATTGCGCAACCTGGCACTGCTGGACAAGATGAGGAGGAGCTCACCCAAGGTTCCTCAACGAGCCAGATGCCAGCCCTCCGCTCGGAAAGGGACAGTGAATCGCCTAGCTCTGCAGCGTGCCGCAGATCACCACGTGCCATTCCACCGAGCCTGGGAGGCTCGGATAGCCTTCTTCAAATGGCTATGGCCCTTCTCCAGGCTGGAGACCAGAAGGGCTACAAGGAACTCCTGGCAGAGCGCAGGGCAGAGCGGCAGGCAGCGCGTGACGCTGAGGCTGCGGAGCGGCACGCAGAGCGTGAGGCTGCGGAGCGAGAGCGGCAGGCAGCGCGTGAAGAGCGAGAGCGAGAGCGACAGGCAGACCGTGACTACCAGCTGCAGCTAGCTCAGCTCCGGCCCTCATCAGCCACACGTGACCTTCGAGACACCAAACTTCCAAAGGTCCGTGTTGAGGACTTCCCAGTGCTGGAGAAGGATGGAGACTTGGACTCTTTCTTGACTGCTTTTGAACGGACTTGCTTGCAGCACCATCTGGACAAGGACCAGTGGGCCAAATACCTGACCCCCCGTTTAAGGGGTAAGGCCCTGGATATCCTTGGGGACTTGCCTGCTGAGGCAGATCAGGGCTACGACACCATCAAGCGGGCCCTGATCCAACAGTACAACCTCACTCCAGAGTCCTACCGCAAGAAGTTCCGGAGCCTACAGAAGGGACCAAAGGACTCCTGGGCTGACCACCGGCGGGCACTTGCCCGAGCTGCCGACCACTGGACCCAAGGCCTGCAGCTTTCCACCGGACCGGAGATCCTGGACTTGTTCATCACGGAGCAACTCTTGTGGAACTGCCCTGAGGATCTCCGCCAGTTCATCCGAGACCAGAAGCCAAAGGGGTCCACGGCTACAGCTGCCCTTGCCGATGACTACACCAACAACCGGGCCCCTGAGGCCAGGAGAGCGGCCACCAGCAGCACCTGGAGAGGGGGTAAGATGAATTCTGCGACTGCCCCACCTGCCCCTAGACTGCAGGGGGTGTCCCCCTCAACTCCCCTCTCCAGGCCCGTGGCAGAGCCAAGACGGTGCCACCAGTGCAACCTACCTGGACACTTCAAGGCCATGTGCCCTCAGCGTCCCAAGGCCCCGGCTCCGTCCCCGTCCCAAGGGCCGCCCAAGGTGTATTGTGTGGGTGGGGGTGGTGGTAGGTCCCTGGACAGCTTCCAACCTGTCACCGTCGGCCGGTCTGTGACCATAGGACTGCGAGACAGCGCCTCGGAGGTGACTCTGGTGCGGCCTGAGATGGTGTCCCCCCAAGACTTGATCCCTGGAAAAACCCTCGCTGTCTCCGGGATTGGAGGCACTGACCCGGCGCTGCCTGTTGCTGACATTTATGTGGACTGGGGCGCAGGGCGGGGGGTGAGGGAGGTGGGGGTAACTGATCGGATCCCTGCAAACGTGCTACTTGGGACAGATTTGGGGCAGATAACCTCCCAGTTTGGGCCCCCCCCAAGGGCTGAACCTTCAGCCCGTACTGACATGACTCCTAACAATGTTAATGTGTTATCTATGAATGATGTAAGGGAGGAGGGAGTGAACTCTGATATTTCTGCTTGCATAGACACCATAGACACACACTCAGCTGCAGCTGTGACAGGGGAGGGGGTCAGAGAAAGGTGTGACAATGCCTCTACAAGTAACCAGCCTGTGAGCTGGGATCTGTTGCCCTCTGCAGGGATAAGCAGAGAGCAGGGTGCTGCAGGGGGAGGACCAGTGTGTGGGGTGGGGGCTACCACAGCAAATGTGGGGTCCCCAGAGATTTCACAGCGGGGTTCTGTTGCTGCAGGAGGGGAACAGGCAGGTGAGATTGGGGCCGGTCCAGGAGCGGAAGTGCTCCCAGGTAAGATCTCGGTGCATGGTTCCCCCACAACCGGGGTGTCAGGAAGCCAGGTAGGTCTGCCTGAACCGGCGACTTGGTCAGGAACGGAGGAGGAGCAGGCACGACCCACGGTCGCAGCGGCTGTGGCCGCTGTCACCCGCAGTGGGAGTGCTGGGAGCCAAGGGGCCTCCCGGAGGTCCGATAGCTCTTCCCCTTCTGACCAAGTGGCAGCCGAGTCAGGTGGAGGCCAGGACACAGGTCCCGGGGTACTGACCGAAGATGTGACAGTCTCGTCGATTCTGGCCACATCTAGTCAGGGGTTTCAGGCAGCGTTAGAAGCTGACGACAGCCTGAAAGCTCTTAAGGAGCAGGCGGCACAGCCTCCCTCGGACTCGGACCCGGAGCGAGTGGTCTGGGACCAAGGACGGCTGTACCGGGCCACGGTCCAGCAGGGTTCACCGGAGGCGTGGCCCAGGGACCGACAGTTGGTGGTACCCTATCCGTTCCGGACGGAGTTGTTGCGGATCGCACATGAGATTCCGATGGCCGGACACCTAGGGATCGCTAAGACCAAGGCCAGGTTAAACCAGCATTTCTACTGGCCAAAAATGGGGGCCGATGTGGCTGCCTACTGCCGTTCGTGTGGAACCTGTCAGAGAGTGGGGAAGGCGGGGCCACGCCCCAAAGCCCCACTGGTATCTCTGCCCATCATCGATGAGCCTTTCAGGAGGGTGGCTGTGGATCTGGTCGGCCCGCTGGCCATCCCCAGCAGCTCCGGGAAACGCTTCATACTGACGGTAGTGGACTATGCCACCCGGTACCCAGAAGCAGTGGCCTTGTCGTCCATTCGGGCTGACAAGGTGGCCACCGCATTGCTGGAGATTTTCTCCCGAGTGGGTTTTCCCCAGGAAATGCTCACTGACCGGGGGACCCAATTCATGTCCCAGCTGATGGAGGCCCTCTGTAAGCAAGTCCAGGTGCGACATCTGGTGGCCAGCCCGTACCATCCACAGACTAATGGCCTGTGCGAGCGGTTCAATGGCACCTTAAAGCAGATGCTTAAGATGTTGGTCGACTCCCATGGGCGTGACTGGGAGCGGTATCTCCCACACCTGTTATTTGCTTACCGGGAGGTTCCACAGGCCTCAACAGGATTCTCACCGTTTGAGCTCCTGTACGGGCGACGTGTGCGGGGCCCCCTGGCTCTGGTGAAGGAGGCTTGGGAAGGGGATTTGGCCACCCCTGGAGTGTCGGTTATCGAGTATGTCATGCGCTTCCGGGACAAAATGCAGGCCTTGACGCAACTGGTACACGACAATATGGCTCAAGCCCAGGCCGATCAGAAGCGTTGGTACGACCAGAACGCTTGTGAGAGGACCTACCAAGTGGGTCAAAAGGTGTGGGTACTGGTCCCCGTACCACAGGACAAGCTTCAGGCAGCCTGGGAAGGCCCATACCTCGTGTACCAGCAGCTCAACCCTGTAACGTACCTGGTCACCCTGGACCCTGCCCGTGGAAGGCGGAAGCCCTTCCATGTGAACATGATGAAGGCACATCATGAGCGGGAGGCATGTGCGCTCCCCGTGTGCAACCTGCCCGAGGAGGGAGAAGCGGAAACCCTCTTGGATATGCTAGCCCAGGTTAGGGCAGGCGGATCCATTGAGGATGTGGAGGTTGGCCACCAGCTCTTGGAAGACCAACGGTCCCAGCTGTGGGCCACCCTCCTCCCCTTCCGGGCCCTAAAGGACGCCCTGTCCAGCCCGCCCGTGCTACAGGCAGCCGACTTCACGCGGCCGTTTGTAGTACAGACCGACGCCAGTGACTTCGGCCTCGGTGCGGTGCTCAGCCAGGTGGACTCTGCGAGCCAAGAGCACCCAGTCTTGTACCTGAGCAGGAAGCTGTTACCAAGGGAAGTTGCCTATTCCACGATGGAGAAGGAGTGCCTGGCCATAGTGTGGGCCCTGCAGCGTCTGCAACCCTATCTATACGGGCGCCACTTCATCGTGGAGACGGACCACAATCCCCTCAGCTGGTTGCACACCGTCTCTGGGACGAATGGGCGATTGTTGCGATGGAGCCTGGCGCTCCAGCAATACAACTTCACCATTCGCCACAAAAGGGGCCGTGACCACGGTAACGCAGACGGGCTGTCCCGACAAGGAGAGGTCGCGGACGGGCGCACGGGGGAACACCGGAGTGTGCTGCCCCCTAGCGCCCTCAAAAGGGGGGAGGTGTGAGGCAAATCCCGGGATATGAAGATGAATTATGACTCCAGTCATAATCCCTCATCACTCCCTGGCAGTGCCCCCTCCCTTCTTGTTCTCAGTGTTCCACTTACACCTCCATGGCCATGTCCTGTGATATGGAAATTAGGTGGCTTTAGGACAATGGACACAGGATGACTCCCTGCCGTGACCCTGTAGTGGGGGCTGCTAGCTAGTTAGCAAGGCTATGGAAATAGCCAGACAGAACGACTCCAGTAAAAAATGGTTCATATCTCGCAAGCCATATTTCCGATAAATATGGCAACCATAAAAATGGTGTCTCCGCATGCGGACGATGCAGGCACACCCTTTTTATGGGAGCAGGACATTGGGAAATGCCCCAGGCGTGATATCAGCCAATGGGGAACTGGCAGACAGGTCATGAGTCCCCTCGTTCTGTAGCTAAATTCATAACTGTCACAATGAGAGCATTGGCGTCCGCCTACGACGCTCCCAGGCAAAGTTATGGCCCATATTCCATGTTGTGGATTGTCCATAACTCAAGCCAGGGGTGGAGCAGTGCTCCCTCTGAGGTCACTAAGGTAGGAGGGGACCTGGATTTGTCCAGGTTGATAACCCTACTTCGGCCATTTTCCAGTGTTCTTTTCGCTGGGGGCACGTGTAGGAAACATCTGTGGGAAGGATCCTAGAAAACCTGGGTACAGCGCCCCCCTGTGGCCAGACGCAACAAGGTAACTGCTGGAACTGTGTATGCCTGTTTGTAACCCATGCTTTGATTGTAACTGTACTCTGACATATGTATATTCTGTAGATTCCCTATTGTATATATTGTAGTTCTAGTGTGCTTTAGGCTGATTAAATTATATAATTAATCTTGGGCTGTTCTGTTATCTCGATCTTGAATCCCACGTCTGTGTGTTCGGCTAATAGTTACCGTAAATCGGTTGGTGGCAGCGAATTGTGCCAAGGATTATTGTGGGGAGGCCAGTGAGATTCGGGGAGATTTTATATATTCCGCCCGCGGAGGTCGGGGGAATATATACCCTACTCTCACCGGGGACCCTTCAATAATCGGCATAAGTAGTATAGCGGCCTCCTTGCTTATTGTCGGGCAATTCCATAATTGGCCTGACTATAAGAGGGGCGCTAGAGAGCGCGTCACGTGCTCTGTCTGTCGGTCGGGAGGTATAAAGGAGGGGTGACCCCCACTTGTTACCCCCCGATTGTGACGTACTGGTAGCCAGCGCGGGGGATTTCTGAGTGACCCCCCCGGTGGTTTGTGACAGTGTTTGCAGATTCTGTGTAATACGAGAAACCACAGTCTGGAGACAAAACCACGAAGACGCCACGTCCCTGTGACCCGGGGTCCATCTCTGTGACCTCTGGGGGTATGGGCGTCATATTGCGACTCCTCTACTTAGGGGCACACTTAAAACTTACCAGCACACAGTACAGAGAACACGGCTGCAGCTCTCCGGCATTTGTCACCCAGCTTTCTTAGGTTCCTGAACGGCATGTAGGCTGATTGATGAATAATATGGGTCCAATGTATGTGTTGCTGTATAAAGACATTAGTCGTGTAGTAACAGTGCCACCTTGTGGCTGTATCTGGTATTGCAAGTGAGTACGTTTGAGCTGCAATACCAGACACAACCACAGAGTGGCACTGTTTCTTAAAAAAAAAAAAAAGCAGTAGTAGTTTTCAATCATGGACGCCCCCTTGAAGCGGCCGCATTATACGCGGTCTGACCCCTGTATGGCTGTGATGTGAGTGTCCATTGTGTGTCCTCTCAGTGGCCGTGTGACTCTCGCCTCTTCTCAGCCGAAGATGAAGGACGATCTGAAGAAGCTCCAGCGGGACCTTCACATTGAGAGCGCCAAGGAGGTGGACTTCTTCTTACTGCTGGACAATCTCTTCGCTGAACAGGTCAGGACGCGAGCTTCTCATGGTTTCTAGATCTGTGCTTGCTGTCAATGAATGGCGATATTCAGGTTCACAACTAGAGATGAAATACCAGTTGTGATGCCAGCGACAGTGGACGGTGCCACGTACCGCACACTATTGCAGCACTTTCCTGGAGAGGACGGGTGGAGCGCATGGCTCTCCGGTCCGCACCTGTCACCGTCTCATCATCAGGGCAGGATTTTGGTCTCTGATTATTTCATAGTTTTAAGGTTAAGAAGAGACACAAATCTATCGCGATCAGTCTATAACCTCATGTGGTGATCCATTCACTGACAGCAAGCGGAAATTGGGACGGTCTCCAGGAATGGAACTTTTTGGCATGTCATTATTGTTGCATTTTTATCAGAAGGCGTCTGCTAGGGAGGTTTATGTCCACTAAACCTGGGGTCTGGTGAGCCGTGCGTTCCCAGCGCATGCACAGATCTCCCCATACTGGGGTCCAATGACCGGTACGTTCCCAGCGCATGCACAGTTCTCCCCATACTAGGGTCCGATAGGCCGTGCGTTCCCAGCGCATGCACAGATCTCCCCATACTGGGGTCCAATGACTGGTACGTTCCCAGCGCATGCACAGATCTCCCCATACTAGGGTCCGATAGGCCGTACGTTCCCAGCGCATGCACAGATCTCCCCATACTGGGGTCCGATAGGCCGTACGTTCCCAGCGTATTCACAGTTCTCTCCATACTGGGGTCTGATGGGCCGTACATTCCCAGAGCATACACAGATCTCCCCCTACTAGGCTCCCCGTATATTCCCAGCGCATGCACAGTTCTCTCCGTACTGGGGTCTGATGAGCCGTGCGTTCCCAGCGCATTCACAGATCTCCCCCTACTAGGCTGCAATGAGTCATATATTCCCAGTGCATGCACAGTTCTCTCTGTACCAGGGTCCGATGAGCCTTGTGTTCCCAGCGCATGCACAGTTCTCTCCGTACCGGTGTCTTATGAGCCGTGCGTTCCCAGCGCATTCACAGATCTCCCCCTACTAGGCTTCAATGAGTCATATATTCCCAGTGCATGCACAGTTCTCTCTGTACCAGGGTCCGACGAGCCTTGTGTTCCCAGCGCATGCACAGTTCTCTCCGTACCGGTGTCTTATGAGCCGTGTGTTTCCAGCGCATGCACAGTTCTCTCCATAAAGGGGTCCGATGAGCCGGGCGTCCCCAGCGCATGCGCAGTTCTCTCTGTACTGGTGTCCATTGCAGTATTATTATATAGTTCAGTCTCTGAGGATGCACTCAGTCACCGGGATGCGTTACCTCCACAGGCGCACGGGTTCCCATTTTCCGCACAGTACGAGAGCCACCTGCAGCGGTCGGAGCGCAGAGCCATCGATATCTTGTCTTACGCCATGGGCTCCAATAACAGGTACGTGTGCTGCCACCAATGTAATGTGGCTATAATGGCGCCCTCTAGCTGCAGAGGAGAAACATACAAGCACCTATCAGTATTGAGCCTCAGCATTCAGAATTTTAGAGGCTTCAGAGCTGTAATCTGCTTGTAAAGGGTTGGACATTGATTTCCAAGGTGGCTACTTCCACTCGGTGGCACTGGAGAGTGTTGAAGAGAGCTAATTTGCATATATTTTATTCCAGGGAGAGTTGCGTCTCACACTCTTGTTGGCGGTCTCCACCAGGAGACAATGACCCCTTGCAATCACAGGTTGTCACAGTGTCCGGTTTTTCTCCCGCAGGGAAGCTGTGAGGCTCAGCGTGGGCCCCTTCCTCTACGCCCTACAGAGTAACATGCTGGAGACGACGAGGCGCTCCTCTGACGACCCCCAGCCCAGGTATACAGACGCCGTGGGGGGACTCAGGTGGCCCCTGGGCCGTATACAGACACTGTGGGGGAACACAGGTGGCCCCCGGGCCGTATACAGTCGCTGTGGGGGAACACAGGTGGCCCCCGGGCCATATACAGGCATTGTGGGGGCACACAGGTGGCCCCTGGGCCGTATACAGGCACTGTGGGGGCACACAGGTGGCCCCTGGGCCGTATACAGGCACTGTGGGGGCACACAGGTGGTCCCTGGGCCATATACAGACACTGTGGGGGAACACAAGTGCCCCCGGGCCATGTACAGGCACTGTGGGGGGGACACAGGTGGCCCCTGGGCCATATACAGACACTGTGGGGGAACAGAAGTGCCCCCGGGCCATGTACAGGCACTGTGGGGGGGACACAGGTGGCCCCTGGGCCGTATACAGACACTGTGGGAGAACACAGGTGGTCCCCGGGCCGTATACAGGCACTGTGGGGGGACACAGGTGGCCCCCGGGCCGTATACAGGCACTGTGGGGGGACACAGGTGGCCCCCGGCTGTGTACAGGCGCGGCTTCTCTCTGACTCCGGCTGGTTTCTATTTCCAGGAAGCTCTTCCTCTACTCCACACACGATGTGACTCTCATTCCTCTTCTTGAGGCCTTTGGAATTTTTGACCAGAAGTGGCCGCCGTACGCCTCTGACATAACTCTCGAGCTGTACCAGCATCGGCCTTCCAAGGAGTGGTTCACCCGCCTCAGCTACAACGGGAAGGTGAGACGTCACAGCGCGTGTCTATGAGCGGCACAGGCGCCCTCATCCCGCACCCGACCCTCAGTGCACAGAATTTCTTTTTCCTACACTTTTTCTACAGCGGGAGGAAGCTAAATCAAGTCTGCAACCTCAGAGGCAGTGTACTATATAGCACTATAATTACTTTTACTCCACTGCTGGCAAACAAAATTACAAGAACAGAGACACATGTGGCAGCAGCAGTCCCTTTATCCTGTCTGGTGCTGCCACACTGCGCATGCGCAGAACAAACTGGTTCTCGGTCCCTGTCCCCGTCCTGGTTATTGAGTATGTACTATAACGTAAATGACTTATTTGGGAGTGGAGTGAGGCATGCTGGGATGTGTAGTTTATAGGTGCGATAAATCATTATTTATTACCATCCGGCGCATGCGCACTGCAAACTACAGATCCCAGCATTCCTTGCTCACCCTAATAACTGGTATTAACAGTGAGAAGGGAAAAAGGGATAGGAAATTAGTTTGTATTGCGCATGTGCTGGACGATAAATTCACTACGTACATGTTAGATTTTGATAATGGGACGTAAAAACTACACATCCCAGCAGCTTCACCTTCCCACACCCCCCCCACCCCAAAGAAATTATTTGCGCACTGGTGCTTCATGAGTAATCAGGATGGTAACACAGATAGATATTCATTTTGTATTGTGCATGCGCTGGATGGTAAATTTACCGCGTACATGCTAGATTGTGATAATGGGACTTAAAAACTACACATCCCAGCATGCCTCACCTCCCCCCTACAAAGGAGTTATTTACACAGCGGTGCTTCTTGAGCAATCAAGATGGTAACAAAGACGGGGAAAAGTCTTGTATTGCGCATGAGCTGGCACACACAATACAAATTCTTTCCTTATCTGTGTTCCCATCATCCAAATAACCAGTTTGCACCTTTATGTAAAATAGTTATTTTGGAGGAGGAATGAGGCATGCTGGGATGTGTAGTGTGCAGCTCCCTTCTTTGATTAGCTAGCAATCAGCACTCGGCGCATGCGCAATACAAACTCTTTCTTGTTCCCATCCTAATAATACACCCTGCATTGTTATGTATGTGTAATATTTGAAGTGGGGAGGACAAGGCATGCTGGGATGTGTACCCATCCTTCATCCTGTAGCAAGCAGCACTCTGCGCATGCGCAATACAAACTCTTTCCCTTTCCCATCTTGATAATACACTCTATATTATTATGTATATGTAATATTTGGAAGGGGGAGGGATAGGCATGCTGGGATTTTTAGTCTGCAACTCCCATCATTCATAATCTAGCAAGCAGCACTCGGCGCATGCGCAATATAAATTATTTCCCATACCCATCCTCATAATAATACACCATGCATGGTGATGTATATGAAATATGGGGGAGGGGGAGGCGTGCCAGGATATGTAGTTTGGGCATCAGGATTCCTGAAACTGTAGATTCTTTTTATTGAAGACGTCTGAAACACCCGAGACCAGATAACACTGAAAACACAAGATTTAATCCGTCATTACCGGGCATGGACCAATTAATTTGATATATATGAAATTGAGAGTGTGGACATCCCCTTTAAGCCTCTTCCCCTCCAGAGCGGTGATTCCCTCCCGTTTTGTAGTTGTAAATCCCCAGCAGCGAGGCCGCAGTAATAACGCAGAGCGCGCGGCCTCCGGATCTTTGTTCTTGTATTGATTTTGAGAATTGAATTAGATCATCCGGCTGCTCCGCGCCGACGTCCGGACGGATCCCACCGCTCTGCCTGGATACCTAATGAACTCCACTCCTTTCCTCTGATCTGTGTTGCCTGCGGGGCTCAAATTGTTGTACCATAGAGCTGTGGGTATCGGTCTCCCTCACCGCCTCTACCCTGCAGAGCAGGAGATATCGGTCTCCCTTGCCATCTCTACCCTGCAGAGCAGGGGATATCGGTCTCCCTTGCCATCTCTACCCTGCAGAGCAGGGGATATCGGTCTCCCTTGCCATCTCTACCCTGCAGAGCAGGGGATATCGGTCTCCCTTGCCATCTCTACCCTGCAGAGCAGGGGATATCGGTCTCCCTTGCCATCTCTACCCTGCAGAGCAGGGGATATCGGTCTCCCTTGCCATCTCTACCCTGCAGAGCAGGGGATATCGGTCTCCCTTGCCACCTCTACCCTGTAAGGTTATGGATATTGGTATCCCTCATAATCTCTACCCTGCAGGGCTAAACTTGTTCTACCACAAATCTGTAGATATCGGTCTCCCTCACCCTCTCTACCCTGCGTGTGACTCGCCCACCCCAGGGCTATGGGATACCCGGTGCCGGGCCGGACTAGTCCGGAGGTAGTCAGTGGTGGCTGGGCCCGGCTCCGTGGCCCTGGTGGGTGTCAGTAGAATATGTGGCTTGAATTAAAGTTTGTGTTCGTGACGCCACCTGTGGTATGCGTCTAATAAGCCGCCGCTGCTGTATGAGGCCTCCGGGGGATGATATGGCAGCAATGGTGGTACTACTCCCCACAGGTGGAGCAGTGCCCCGGGGCACAGTTGGTGCTTATTAGTGTCTATGCAGATGAAATAACAGAGGCAACTCCAAGGGTGCAGTTTCAAGTTCTTTACTCACAATTCTTGTCAAGGCCGGCAGGAACCCTTGGACTGCTGGGACCACTGTCAGGGACCTCCGCCGTTTCTGGGTGATTCTTGGAGCAAAAGCCGGTACCCTTCTCTTAAGTGTCTCTGTCTTCAGCTGTCTCCTTAAACCTTGCCTTTGTAGGATAAACCTGGCTTGGCCTCCACAACAGCCTCCAGGCTGGGGGGTCACCTGTCGGCTGATTACCCCTTTTCTAGAAGTTCTGCAGTGGGCTGTGGCCCGGGAAGTTTACAACATTCCCTGGGCCTCGGTTTTTACTGTTTGGAGATGATCTTTGCACTCCTCCGGTTTCTAGGGACCGTCCCCTGTTGCAGCTTGATCCCTCCACCGATGTTCCTGTGGACCAGGCCACCGCAGCTCTACAGCTACCCGTGGCCCTGGAATCCCTTCTGTTCTCTGCTTGGTGTCACCTGGACCCTCCGAGTCCCAGGATCTTCACCAGGAAGCGTCTCTTTCCTCTTCTCAGCTCCTGACTGACTTGGAGCTCTCTTTCTACTTCTCCTCCTTGCCTGCCTCCTGCAGACCTCTTCCTCCTTCCGCACTCTCTCTCAGACTTCTGTTGCTTTCTCTGTGCGGACACTCTGAGCTCACAGAGCTCCTTTCTCTTTCACAGCTACATGCTGGCTCCTCACTCTCTCACTCTCTGAGGTAAACTGAAACTAACTTGACCTTCCTTTCTCTATCTGCTCTCTGGTGGCTCCTCCCACCTCCCCAGTTGCTAAGCTGTACCCTATAGGAGCAGGGATGAGTCTTACGGCCCCTCCCAGCATGCAGCATGGGAGGTTTTCTGCCACTATCCCTGGTCCCAGTATGTTCCTAGCAATGGGTGTAGTGTGGATTTACCAGGGGACCGGTGTTCACTCCCTTCCTCACCCAGAATGGGGCATCACACCGCTGATGGGGTGCAATGACCTGTGGCGACGGAAGCCTCAGGGGCGCCACACGTGTATATAGGATGACAGCCCTCATTTAGGGTGGTAACGACTCTGATCCTGTCCTATTACCTAAAATATGATCCCTGTCCATCGGTCACCAATCCCCCTCTCCATTCTCAAAAAACTCAGACCAGTCTGTGTGGCATCTGGCTGCAGCAGGAGCCTCCCCCCCCGCTTCTCTACCTGCATTCTAAAGCCGCATGAGAAGGAAATGAGCCCTGGGATTTGCTGATTTGTCTCTTGTCATCTTAGACAGCACCTTAATGATAAGCAACACTTGTTAAACTCGAGAGGCCAGTGATGGATTTTTTTTTTTCATTTTTTTTATTGAAATTGTGACTTTTTATGTGCATTACATACAGTGTGTCCACCCATATCCTGTCCACCGCCATTAACTTGAGAACGGTGGCAGCTTTAGGCATAGAAGTGGTGTCTAGGTATAGTAAAGTAGTCATGCGCTACGCAATGAAACCACTTATAGCGCCACCTGGTGGAAAACAACGGAGTTAGCATTTTTATCTTGAAAACGGAACGAGATAGAGAAAAAAAGTGAATGACAAAGTTGTAGGGCATCATCAATTCAATACGAGTCTACACCTTGCATACAGAAATGCTATGATTAGAACGTGTAAAACTCACAAGGCTGCGGACGTGAAGCGATACCTCATGGAGACCTTCCTACAAGTCATTGGGTATGGTGGCTGTGTGGAGTCGCCTCCACGCTCACCTGACCTGACCCCATTGGACTTCTTTCTGTGAGGTCACATCAAACAGCAGGTGTATGCGACCCCTCCACCAACATTGCAGGACCTACAACGACGTATCACAGATGCTTGTGCAAACGTGTCACCTACCATACTGCACAACGTGCAGCAAGATACAGTATGCTGTGCAGAGGCCAGATGTGCATTGCAGCTGACGGGGGCCACTGAGCATCAAAGTTACATGAGCGCCATATGCGTGACCAGCATTCAATGTTTTGGGGGGGGGGTGGGGGTGTCATGGGTTTCATATCATAGCATTTCTGTATGCAAGGTGTCAATTCGTATTGAATTGATGATGCCCTACAACTTTGTAATTCACTTTTTTCTCTATCTCGTTCCGTTTTCGAGATAAAAATGCTAACTCTGTTGTTTTCCACCAGGTGGCGCTATAGGTGGTTTCATTGCGTAGCGCATGGCTACTTTACTATACCTAGACACCACTTCTATGCCTATAGCTGCCGCCGTTCTCAAGTTAATGGCGGTGGACAGGATATGGGTGGACACACTGTATATGTTCCCACCATGTTTATTTGTACCGGTCTGCATTTCACCACTTTTATCTAGAAATGCAGTTAGAAATATTGCAGTATTTTGGTGCAGGCAGTAAAAACTGGGGTAAAACATGGATATATTTTGAATTAGGAATTTACAAAAAATATATGTTGCATTTTGCAAAAAGATTTTGGAGCCACACGATGATCAGGCCACGTTTCCACACTTTTTTTTTTTTTATCTGCAGGTCTTTGCCCCAACATACAGTTGCATTTTTTGCTATTTTTGTTTATTGTTACATTTTCCCACTTATTATTTTCTTTCATGCAGATTTGATGCAGCGTCTATTTTTTTAGTGCTGAGATTTGGGATTCTGCTCTTAAATACAGTATGTGGGTGTTTTTTAGGCTCCTAGGAACCTATAGATATCAAAAACAAAACCGCAGCATCTTTAACTCTTTTCCAATCTGTTATTGTATGTATATATCAGACGTCAGGTCCCAGTGTAAAGAGTGGGCTCTTTGGCTAGTTCCATACCTGGCATATGATGGATCTTTTATACAGCCGGCATCTGTCTTTACCTGCAGCGACTGGAGTAAAGCTCAGATCTCTGCTGTTTTTAACAACCTAAATCCCGCTATCTGTCTCAGACAGTGGCTTTTTAAATGGCACGATCAGTGACAGGTCCCTGGAAAGTGGTCACGGGGTGCCGGTGGGCTGTGGAGGCTTCTGCCGCCGCCATATTGGACCTCACACAAAGCACAACCATTTTGGCTGTATACTGAAATGCTGTGATATTCCAACGCAAGAGATTGTCCGTGGGGAAAACATCTTTGTTAATCCACATAAGACTGGCCAGCAGGGGGCGCAGGTGCAGTAACCCTGCGGCAGTCGCCCTGCACAGATCCAGATGTTGCTTCCCCCTCCAGGACTAGAGCCTTAGATGAAGAATTGATGTTTTACTACATTTTTAGGAAAGGAAAAACAGAAAATTAGAGCCTTAAAATGCTAGTTTACTATTGTTCTCTGTTATCAGCCATAGTTGAGTCTAGTGTTGCTCGTTTCTCCAGTTCTTTACCCCCAGATGTTCACATTTCTGTGTGAGATGTAAGATGGGGCCTGCAGGTGTCCTGGTGATTTTCGGATCCTCCTGGGATCTGTTCACCCGCGGGGAGGGAGGATCCGCTCCCGGACGGCATTTCACCTTTTAATCAACTTTAATGGGAATCCCCGGAAATTCCTTTAAGCTTTTTGCTCCTGTTTTCGCCGCCATCATCGTGATCGATAACTCGCAGAGCAAAGGCTTCTGTAAAGAATGTTCCTAAGGAAAACATCTGCGTCCTCTCACCGACGGCACAAGCCATCTGCAAGACGTATACGTAATGGGTTAGACTCCGGGAGAAAGGTAGCGAGACGGAACAGGAATATACGGTATATACGGAGAAAAGTATGTGCCCCCTCCATTACACACCGACCTCCCACCCTACATCCATAGACATTACTATGGAGTCGCCCCCTTCTGTAGATTTTGGAGGCATCTGTGGGAATTTTTGCCCTTCCATCCAGACCCTGATGTTGGGGGGAGGCCGGGGTCATACTCTCCGGTCTGGTTATTGGTTATGGCTGAGGTCCGTCTCTGTGCGGTGTCATGTTCTTCCCTATCATGTCTGTATGGACTCTGTGCACTGGCCACAATCATGGGGAGTAGAAAAGGGTCTTCCCCAAACTCTTCCAACAAAGCTGGAAGCTGCAATTCTCCAAATGTCTTGTGGGGAAGAATTAAGATTTCCCATAATTGAGGCCGACCCCTGATAACAGCATCAGTCTCCTCCACCATCTGCACAGGGGGTGACGTTCTCTATTCACCAAACTCGGACCTCCTCCATCAGATAAAGCAGTGTGATCCGTCCCTGCACAGAACACGTCTCCTCCAGAGTCCAGTGGTGGCGGCTTTACACCGCTGCATCTGACGCTCAGCATTGTGCTTGGTGATGTACGGCTCGGCATTGTGCATGGTGATGTACGGCTCGGCATTGTGCTTGGTGATGTACGGCTCAGCATTGTGCTTGGTGATGTACGGCTCGGCATTGTGCTTGGTGATGTACGGCTCTGCATTGTGCTTGGTGATGTACGGCTTGATATGGTGTTTGGTGATGTATGGCTCGGCATTGTGCTTGGTGATGTACGGCTCGGCATTGTGCTTGGTGATGTACGGTTCGGCATTGTGCTTGGTGATGTACGGCTCGGTATTGTGCTTGGTGATGTATGGCTCGGCATTGTGCTTGGTGATGTACGGCTCGGCATTGTGCTTGGTGATGTACGGCTCGGCATTGTGCTTGGTGATGTATGGCTCGGCATTGTGCTTGATGTACGGCTCGGCATTGTGCTTGGTGATGTACGGCTCGGCATTGTGCTTGGTGATGTATGGCTCGGCATTGTGCTTGATGTACGGCTCGGCATTGTGCTTGGTGATGTACGGCTCGGCATTGTGCTTGGTGATGTACGGCTCGGCATTGTGCTTGGTGATGTATGGCTCGGCATTGTGCTTGATGTACGGCTCGGCATTGTGCTTGGTGATGTACGGCTCGGCATTGTGCTTGGTGATGTATGGCTCGGCATTGTGCTTGATGTACGGCTCGGCATTGTGCTTGGTGATGTACGGCTCGGCATTGTGCTTGGTGATGTATGGCTCGGCATTGTGCTTGATGTACGGCTCGGCATTGTGCTTGGTGATGTACGGCTCGGCATTGTGCTTGGTGATGTACGGCTCGGCATTGTGCTTGGTGATGTACGGCTCGGCATTGTGCTTGGTGATGTACGGCTCGGCATTGTGCTTGGTGATCTGCAGCTGCTTGGTCAAAAAGCTCAGTGATTCTGCTGATGTTTCCAGAGGAGGTCTGGACTCTGCAGTTATGGGGTCAGCAGAGCGCCGGTGACTTTTCTGCCCTCTGTTCCTCAGCACTTGGCCCCCCGCTCTGTAATGTTACGGGGTCTCCACTTTGTGGCTGATTTGCTGCGGGTTCTCCCACTCAAGAGCACTCACAGGAGATGGGGAAAATTCAGGAGGTAGAAATGTCATAAACAGACTTGTTACCCCAATGGCTTCTATTACAGGACATGCTGGTATCAATGAGCTCTGCACCACCGGCCATTAGTAAAGGTAGAGGGCATGTGGGGGGCCGGATGTGTGACGCCCTGGACTAGCCAGGTAGTCACAGACATAACATACACACCCCCACCCTAGGCAGTTACATCAGTCAGACAAAAACCCTTGTTGCCTCCCTCCAGGGTCTGATGTCCACACCAGGTGGGGCGAAGTCAGGCGGTTTGCCCCACCCACCGAGGAGTTCACAGGCCTGGAGGCGGGAAAGGTGTCAGATCAGTCTTGGAGGTGAAAGTGAGAGGAGTGAACACTTGAGGTGTCTGGGTAGGAGCCCAGGCACTGACAGCAAGGTTGGCAGACGGTGGTGGCCGTTTGTAGGAGTTGGTGGAACTCCGCAGAGCCGTAAGGACCGGGGTCGGGCGTCGGCCCGCCGGTACTGGACCGGGGAACGGAGTGAAGCTAAGCACACAGGCAGGGCCATCGGACCCCGACCAGGCTTGGAGCCACCGTCAATAGTCAAATCCGAATGTGACAGGAACCCCAGGGGTTCCCCAACAACCAAGTCCCGATTGAAGGCAACCGCTCACACCGTGACGATATACAGCCACCGCCACAGGCTAGAGACCCAAGGGCCAGCGCCTGGGGGCAAAACGTGCTCCTACGGCACCTATACGCCGGGGAGCGGACTACCGGTGGGCAACCACAGGAGTCAGAACATTTCTAAAAGGTGCAGGGAAAGACAGCCACCATCAGCCGTCCGGGTAGAGCACAACATCAACACTGCAGCCGGCTGCGGGACCCGTCCATCCGGCCGTTTTGGTTTACCAGAGACTTTGTCAGTGATTGTCTGAGTGAGTACACCAGTGCCGTCCGGCACCGCGCTGCGCAGTCCCTGCACCTCAGCCATCCGGCCTCCCCGTTACACCACCGGGCCCCAGGATCACCAACCCCCTACCCACGGTGGGGACAACATCCTAGCTGCACCCTACCATCTCTTCCGGGATCCCCGTCACCAGCAGTGCCATCATCACCACGTCCCGTGGGTGGCGTCACAAACAATCTCCCTAACCAAACCACCCTTTTTCACTCACGGGCGAGGAGCGCTGCTCGAGTCCCCGGGTCCGGTCCACCGCTCGAGCCACCAAGCAGCAGCAGCAGAAGCCCCGGACCCGAGCGTGGCGAGCCGTCCCCTCCGCCCGCGACAGATGTTATATACACTGGGGGCAATGAGTGTTGGTTGCAGATGTGGCTTTTCTTATTGCATTATTTCTATATTGACAGTTTCCATACATTGGAGGTTCTTGGTTCACATTTTTGATTTGTGTGAGCCCAGCAACCACTACAAGGTGACATCATACAGAGGGGTCTCTACATGACGCCATGTTTCTCTATAGATCTGACCTTCTCCCTGATCTTGTTTTCCAGGAGCAGTTGGTGAAGGGCTGCCGCTCCGGCCTGTGCCCCCTCGATCAGTTTCTGAACGCTCTGGCGGATTTCCCTCTTAGTCCAGACGACTACAAGCGGTTGTGCCACTGTGAAGAGGAGGTATCCGGGGCCAAGGAGAAGGCATTGCGCTCGATATAAACCCTAGAGCTGCCCGTCCGCTCCAAGAAACCAAACGTCCAACATTTCACTGTCCACAAGGACATAAAAAGTTCCGTCTCTTTCCCTTATTTCACCGCCCAATATTCTCAGGACTCCGCTCATGATTCTGTGCTCGTCAGCCGCGGCGCGGTGTCCTCATGGAGATCATCCTGGGGATTTGCATGGAGGAATTGTCCTTTTTTACATCAAATACTAAAGGAATAAATGCCACCTGAATTACAGGAGCTCAGCTAAAGTGTTAGGGGGGAGTCTGACAGCAAACAGGTTTAATAACGAGCAGAATTGTGAATGCAGCTCTGGAGTATAATTCAGCACAACTCTAACGAGGCTGAATCAATCTTTCCGATATATGATCTTGGACATAGCCAGTGTACCCAAATAGTCCTTAGATATCTGAATGTATCTAATCCTCATAACAGCGAGGTCACTGCTCACCTTGGCCGCAGTAGTGAGCGCCTCTGACCGGCCCGGATCACCGCGCTCCTTATTTTATTAGATGTCAAGTTGATGAGTGTTAATTACATTTCTCCATATAGCAAAGTCCAGGATGTCACACATTCCCATCACAGCAATTGTATTTCACACAAGAAAATACACGAGATTTCCCGTTTTGTGCCCGTCCCTTTAATCAGAATCGAAAGAGTGAAGAGACGTGGCCTAATGGGGGCCACAAAGAGCTTGTAATGAACGAGGGTAACGACCCCATGACCCTAAGCTGCTCAGATCCTCAGGGAAACATTCTGTATCTTCTGTATCCTTTATTTTTAAAAAAAAATGTTCATATTTTGTGGGAAAAAAAATAAAGTCTTTATTCTTTAACTTGTGTTTTTTTTTTTTACAGCATATAAAGGGAATATAAATAGATAAGGTAAAAAATGCACAACCAGACCCTAGTGAATAATAGTGACGAGCGGGCACTACCATGCTCGAGTGCTCAGTACTCGTAACTAGTGATGAGCGGGCACTACCATGCTCGGGTGCTCAGTACTCGTAACTAGTGATGAGCGGGCACTACCATGCTCGGGTGCTCAGTACTGGTAACTAGTGATGAGCGGGTACTACCATGCTCGGGTGCTCTGTACTCGTAACTAGTGATGAGCGGGCACTACCATGCTCGGGTGCTCAGTACTCGTAACTAGTGGTGAGCGGGCACTACCATGCTCGGGTGCTCTGTATTCGTAACTAGTGATGAGCGGGCACTACCATGCTCGGGTGCTCAGTACTGGTAACTAGTGATGAGCGGGCACTACCATGCTCGGGTGCTCTGTATTCGTAACTAGTGATGAGCGGGCACTACCATGCTCGGGTGTTCAGTACTCGTAACTAGTGATGAGCGGGCACTACCATGCTTGAGTGCTCAGTACTGGTAACTAGTGATGAGCGGGCACTACCATGCTTGAGTGCTCAGTACTGGTAACTAGTGATGAGCGGGCACTACCATGCTTGAGTGCTCAGTACTCGTAACTAGTGATGAGCGGGCACTACCATGCTCGAGTGCTCAGTACTCGTAACTAGTGATGAGCGGGCACTACCATGCTCGGGTGCTCAGTACTGGTAACTAGTGATGAGCGGGCACTACCATGCTCGGGTGCTCTGTACTGGTAACTAGTGATGAGCGGGCACTACCATGCTCGGGTGCTCTGTACTCGTAACTAGTGATGAGCGGGCACTACCATGCTCGGGTGCTCAGTACTCGTAACTAGTGGTGAGCGGGCACTACCATGCTCGGGTGCTCAGTACTCGTAACTAGTGGTGAGCGGGCACTACCATGCTCGGGTGCTCTGTATTCGTAACTAGTGATGAGCGGGCACTACCATGCTCGGGTGCTCTGTATTCGTAACTAGTGATGAGCGGGCACTACCATGCTCGGGTGCTCAGTACTAGTAACTAGTGATGAGCGGGCACTACCATGCTCGGGTGCTCAGTACTGGTAACTAGTGATGAGCGGGCACTACCGTGCTCGGGTGCTCAGTACTGGTAACTAGTGATGAGCGGGCACTACCGTGCTCGGGTGCTCAGTACTGGTAACTAGTGATGAGCGGGCACTACCATGCTCGGGTGCTCAGTACTGGTAACTAGTGATGAGCGGGCACTACCATGCTCGGGTGCTCAGTACTCGTAACTAGTGATAAGTGGGCACTACCATGCTCGGGTGTTCAGTACTCGTAACTAGTGATGAGCGGGCACTACCATGCTCGGGTGCTCTGTACTCGTAACTAGTGATGAGCGGGCACTACCATGCTCAGGTGCTCTGTATTCGTAACTAGTGATGAGCGGGCACTACCATGCTCGGGTGCTCAGTACTGGTAACTAGTGATGAGCGGGCACAACCATGCTCGAGTGCTCAGTACTAGTAACTAGTGATGAGTGGGCACTACCATGCTCGGGTGCTCAGTACTGGTAACTAGTGATGAGCGGGCACTACCATGCTCGAGTGCTCAGTACTCGTAACTAGTGATGAGCGGGCACTACCATGCTCAGGTGCTCAGTACTGGTAACTAGTGATGAGCGGGCACTACCATGCTTGGGTACTCAGTACTCATAACTAGTGATGAGTGGGCACTACCATGCTCGGGTGCTCAGTACTGGTAACTAGTGATGAGCGGGCACTACCATGCTCGAGTGCTCAGTACTCGTAACTAGTGATGAGCGGGCACTACCATGCTCGGGTGCTCAGTACTGGTAACTAGTGATGAGTGGGCACTACCATGCTCGGGTGCTCAGTACTCAGTAGGGTGCGTCTCATGTATCGAGTATAATGATAGTCAATTGGGAATTCAAACATTTTTTCGGATGATTTCTCCCATTGACTTCCATTCTTTGATACATGAGTCACAGCCAACCGAGCTCGTTACAAGTACTGAGCACCCGAGCATGGTAGTGCCCACTCATCACTAGTTATGAGCACTGAGCACCCGAGCATGGTAGTTCCCGCTCCTCACTAGTTATGAGCACTGAGTACCCGAGCATGGCAGTGCTTAATTTGTCTTCAATGAAAAAAAATTGTCAAAGCCAAATTGGATATAATTCCACACCAAACATAAAAAGGGGATGGACAAAAGTATTGGCACTGTTTGAAAAATCATGTGATGCTTCTGTAATTTGTGTAATAACAGCCCCTGTAACTTACCTGTGGCACCTAACAGGTGTTGGCAATAATAAATCACACTTGCAGCCGGTTGACATGGATTAAAGCTGACTCAACCTCTGTCCTGTGTCCTTGTGTGCACCACATTGAGCATGGAGAAAAGAAAGAAGACCAAAGAACTGTCTGAGGACTTGAGACTCCAAATTGTGAGGAAGCATGAGCAATCTCAAGGCTACAAGTCCATCTCCAAAGACCTGAAAGTTCCTGTGTCTACGGTGCGCAGTGTCATCAAGAAGTGTAAAGCCCATGGCACTGTGGCTAACCTCCCTAGATGTGGAAGGAAAAGAAAAATTGACGAGAGATTTCAACGCAGGATTGTGCGGATGGTGGATAAAGAACCTCGACTAACATCCAAACAAGTTCAAGCTGCCCTGCAGTCCGAGGGTACAACAGTGTCAACCCGTACTATCCGTCGGCGTCTGAATGAAAAGGGATTGTATGGTAGGATACCCAGGAAGACCCCACTTCTTACCCCGAGACATAAAAAAGCCAGGCTGGACTTTGCCAAAACTTACCTGAGAAAGCCTAAAACGTTTTGGAAGAATGTTCTCTGGTCAGATGAGACAAAAGTAGAGCTTTTTGGGAAAAGCCATCAACATAGAGTTTACAGGAAAAAAAAAAGAGGCATTCAATGAAAAAAACACGGTCCCTACAGTCAAACATAGCGGAGGTTCCCTGATGTTTTGGGGTTGCTTTGCTGCCTCTGGCACTGGACTGCTTGACCGTGTGCATGGCATTATGAAGTCTGAAGACTACCAACAGATTTTGCAGCATAATGTAGGGCCCAGTGTGAGAAAGCTGGGTCTCCCTCAGAGGTCATGGGTCTTCCAGCAGGACAATGACCCAAAACACACTTCAGAAAACACTAGAAAATGGTTTAAGAGAAAGCACTGGAGACTACTAAAGTGGCCAGCAATGAGTCCAGACCTGAACCCCATAGAACACCTCTGGAGAGATCTCACAATGGCAGTTTGCAGAAGGCAGCCTTCAAATCTCAGGGACCTGGAACAGTTTGCCAAAGAAGAAGGGTCTAAAATTCCAGCAGAGCATTGTAAGAAACTCATTGATGGTTACCGGAAGCGGTTGTTCGCAGTTATTTTGGCTAAAGTTTGTGCAACCAAGTATTAGGCTAAGGGTGCTAATACTTTTGTCTGGCCCATTTTTGGAGTTTTGTGTGAAATGATCAATGATTTGATTTTTGTTTCATTCTCTTTTGTGTTTTTTCATTGCAAGCAAAATAAATGAAGATAATAATACCAAAGAATGTGTGATTGCCATCATTTTCAAGAAGAAACTGAGTATTATCTGACAGACTTGCAGGGGTGCCAATACTTTTGGCCAGCACTGTATGTACAAGAATATAACTACTCTAATACTGCTTCTATATATCTAATGTTCTTCTGTGTACTGTATATACCGTATGTGACTTGCACTATGACACTGGAATACTTAATGTAATGGGACATGCTAGGGTTGTTCCTGACCCTTTATAGCAATCTTTTTAGCAACTTCATCATGTCATCATCTGGAACGGCCTCCAGATACAGGTATGCCTCTGTATTTTGTTAGTTCACATCTATACAGTGCTGAGCCTATTCACATCTGTTATAAAGAATATGTCCAGAACCACTTAACTAAGTAAAGAGAAACCACAGCTCATCATTTCTTTAGGATATGAAGGCCAGTCATTCTGGAAAATTGCTAGAACCTTGTAGGTATCCTCAAGTGCAGTCATGAAACCCATTAAATTCTATGATGAAACTGGCTCTCATAAGAAGTGCCCCAGGAATGGAAAAGCAAGAATGACCTCTGCTGCAGGGGATAAGTTCATTAGAGTTACCAGCCTTATTAACGGCCCTTATAAGATATAGATATCAAGTAAGACACATCTCAACATTAATTGTTCAGAGGAGACTGTATGAGTGGCCTTTTGGTCAATTTGTTACAAAGTAGGTACCACTGAAGACCACAATCAAGAAGACTTGTTTAGGGCTGAGCAACACCATGACAAAATAACTTATCAGTGGACTGTGCTCTGAGAAGGCAAAATGTGAGCTTTTTAGTACCAGTTGCCAAGTCTTTGTGAGATGCAGAAAATGTGAGTGGGTTTGTAGCTCCGTGGTGACCCCCATGAAGCATAGAAGGGAGGTGTGATGGTGCCTTCAATTTGGAAAAAATTTGCACTCTGCAGCAACCGCAGTCCCATCGGGTTCGCACATAGTGGTACTATCATTTGTGCTGGAAAAGGTCAATGACCCAAAACACTTCCAGACAAAGAAAAGCCTACGTGACCAAAAAGGGGAGAGGTGGAGGGGCGTCAGATTACATGACCTTCACACTCACCCAACATCAATCTAAGTGATGGGATGTGTTGGGGACTGAGTGAAGACAAAACAGCCGACAAATGCTCAGCTCCTGTGGGAGCTCCTTCAAGACTGTTGGACGCCATTCCAAGTGAGGACTTGAAGAAACTGCTGGAGAAATACCAAGGAAGCGTCATCAGAGTAAAGAGGGGTGCATATTCAGGTTTGTTTCACACGTATTTCTTTACCATTTCTTAGTTCGTTTTCATACTCACTCCTTTGAGGATTTGCCGCCTTCAGTCTGAATCTACAACTATCCACATTCCAACAAGTTCATGGAAAACCATTGCAGGAACAGGGGTGTCCAAACTTTTTACTGGTCCTGTATTCACCTATTTACACAACATTTAGGTTTGTATTGATCTGCAATGTGTGATAAAACGATCACCCAGTAACAGAGGAGCCGTTCCTCCCCGACTGAGCAGCGCCATTAACACAACCTCACAGCTAATTTATCATCCACTTGAGAACAAAAATGTTAAGTGGTGGATGAAGTAAAGCTGTGCTGAAGCTGCGCAGCGGCAGCGAGCGGATGGAAGAGGCGATGCTCATTAAATGAATCAATTCCCACTGTGGGTAATTAGCACAAAGAAGCTGCGATTTCTCTGTGTGGAGGGGTCGAGCGCACACAAGGTGGCGAAATCTGTGCCGTGACTTTGGTTTTCACGTGACACTTTCCATCACTATTGAGCCTGTGCTGTGGACATCGGGGGCAGAAACAGCGGAAATAATCCGAGGGTGGGACGGTAATGAGAGTCATCATCTCTATTACACAGCCGGAGACATTAACAGGACGGCAGCACGGTCAGTAACTGGTACGGATCGGTCAGTAACTGGTACGGATCGGTCAGTAACTGGTACGGATCGGTCAGTAACTGGTACGGATCGGTCAGTAAAGGATACAGATCGGTAAGTAACGAGAACAAATCGGTCAGTAACGGATACAGATCGGTCAGTAACGGATACAGATCGGTCAGTAACGGATACAGATCGGTCAGTAACGGATACAGATCCGTGAGTAACGGGTACAGATCCGTAAGTAACGGGTACAGATCGGTCAGTAACGGATACAGATCGGTCAGTAACGGATACAGATCCGTGAGTAACGGGTACAGATCGGTCAGTAACGGGTACAGATTGGTCAGTAACGAGAACAGATCGAGCAGTAACGAATAGCGTCGGACTGGCTACCGGAGGAATCTCCAGTAATGCCAGGCCTGGATTCAGGTACATGCATTGCACTCCGGAGCTCTCACCTGAGCTCCGGCGTGCAGCCTAAACTGTACCGCTAGCACCGAGTGATTGATTCCCTGGCGTTTGCGGTTCAGTTCATGACAGCTGCAGACAGGCCGGGGTGATCTCCGGAATTCAGGTGAGAGCACTGGAGATCAGCCCGGCCTGTCTGCAGCTGACATGAACTGAACCACATTCACCGGGGAATCAATCACTCGGCGCTCGCGGTACAGTCTAGGCGGCATGCCGGAGCTCAGGTGAGAGCTCCGGAGTGCAATGCAGGTACCTGAATCCAGGCCTGGCATTACTAGAGATTCCGCCGGTAGCCAGTCCGACGCTGGTAATGAATACGGATCGGTCAGTAACAGAAACAGATCTGGCAGTAATGGGTACTTATTGGTCACTAAAGGGTATGGTTCGGTCAGTAACAGATACAGATCTGGCAGTAATGGGTACTTATTGGTCAGTAACGGATACAGGTCGGTCAGTAAAGGGTATGGTTCGGTCAGTAACAGGTACGGATCAGTCAGTAACTCTTCCCCTTCCTGCACCTTATACAGCTCACTCCACTCCTGCAGGAGTAAGACATTGCACCATCACACACCTCCATACTCAATGTTCAGACAATAAACTATTTCCATCCCTTCATTCTCATCGCCAGCAATTCTCTTGTGTTGCACTGATTTATAAGTGGTCTAAAACCAGTTTTACGAGTTGTTCAATGTCACATATCAACAGTCTGTGACCAGTACTAGTGTTGACATTTTTACAGTGGCAGTGTAGCCTAGATTCACACTTCATTGTTCTGTATAACGTATGAAATGTCACAGCTCACCTTCTCCTCCTTGTACAATGATTAATAACACTTCTGTATACAGTAGATAACCTATTGTGAATGGTGGATCCTGTGTTATCTACTGTAATATAGAGGTGCTATCAGTCATTGTACAGGAGGGGAAGGAGGTGAGCTGTGACATAACCTATTGTGAATGGTGGATCCTGTGTTATGTCACAGCTCACCTCCTTCCCCTCCTGTACAATGACTGATATCTACTGTAATATAGAGGTGCTAACACAGGATCCACCATTCACAATAGGTGATGTCACAGCTCACCTCCTTCCCCTCCTGTACAATGACAGATAGCACCTCTATATTACAGTAGATAACACAGGATCCACCATTCACAATAGGCGATGTCACAGCTCACCTCCTCCTCCTGTACAATGACTGATAACCTCTATATACAGTAGATAACACAGGATCCACCATTCACAATAGGTGATGTCACAGCTCACCTCCTCCTCCTGTACAATGACTGATAACACCTCTATATACAGTAGATAATTCACCACCATGGACTTTATGTCCGACCTGAGATCATCGCTATTTAGTGTATAGAGAGTAGTAGTCAGCAATGATTCCACCATTGTGCTCAGAATACTATAAGTAGAGTTGACAGAGGAGAAATTGCAGCTCAGTGTACGGCTCTGGGCTACAATAAAATGGCGCCTAGATCCACTTACAGCTTTGCACAGTGCAGAGCTGAGATGGCCACACCATAGGAGATCAAGTTGGAGTCCGACCGCAGTGTCCTATGCCCTCTGTCTGCCATATTTGCGGTGCGCGTCGTGTTCTGGCAGGAAATAAAAATGGCGGCCGCTCCCGAGGCTGAAGAGAAGAAAAAAAAAAGAAACCCCAACAACCTTTTTTCAATACTTTTATAAGCCATAAAAATCCCATAATATAGGTGGGCCTTATTTATCCCATAATATATACAGGCCTTATTTATTATAAGAAAAAACAATCCAACATTGTAGCCTATAGCAACCAATCACAAAACAGCTTTCATTTCTCGACAACGGTTTAGTATGAAAGCCAAGAGCTGATTGGTTGCTATGCAGACTATGCTGTTCGGCCTATATGCACCACGTGATTAATACTCGCTTTATGTAAAGTTTAATATCTACGACATCTATATTTTCTGATAGATATATATATACTGACCCTTATTTATCACAAAACCGCTCCATGTTGTCCATAGCAACCAAGCTCAAAATTAAACCAGAGGTGTGATCGGATGCAGTAGGCCTCAGTCATTAGACCCATAGCAACCAGCGTAAGAAAGGAAATGCAGTCATTGGTTGCTATGGGCAACGAGTAAAGGTTTCTGTCAGACAGGTTGGATCAATGAGGCCCAATGTCAACTTTTATGTAAGTGGAAAACCTTTTCTTACAAAATTGAGAGGTTAGTTCAGTCAGGGCCGAATACTCAACATGGAGCTTCCCGAGGCTGGACGCGGCCACTGGGGGGTAAAGAAGTAGAAAATTTGGTTGTTTAGAATTTTTTTTTGTTTTCTAACACATGGTAAAAGTAACGTGACCCATAGACGCGTTTTCCCATAGAAATGAACGGGAAACATTTTACAAGGAAATTTGTAGTGTTTTTGTGATGAGCGTTTTGGTGCAAAATCAGCTCCAAAATCCGCCTCTAAATACATAATATAAACGTAACCCCCGGGGCGTGTTCACACGCAGCGTTTTTATGTGGTTTGCCTATTTTAGAGTATAGGAAAATAATTTATTTTTGAAATCTCACTGTGACATCACCTATTGTGAATGGTGGATCCTGTGTGATCTACTGTATATAGGGGTGTTATTAGTCATTGTACAGGAGGAGGAGGGGAGCTGTGACATCGCCTATTGTGAATGGTGGATCCTATGTGATCTACTGTATATAGGGGTGTTATTAGTCATTGTACAGGAGGAGGAGGGGAGCTGTGACATCGCCTATTGTGAATGGTGGATCCTATGTGATCTACTGTATATAGGGGTGTTATTAGTCATTGTACAGGAGGAGGAGGTGAGCTGTGACATCGCCTATTGTGAATGGTGGATCCTGTGTTATCTACTGTATATAGAGGTGTTATTAGTCATTGTACAGAAGGTGAGCTGTGACATCAACTATTGTGAATGGTGGATTCTGTGTTATCGGCTGTAGATAGGGGTGTTATCAGACATCGTACAAGAGGAGGTGAGCTGTGACATCACCTATTGTGTATGGTGGATCCTATGTGATCTACTGTATATAGGGGTGTTATTAGTCATTGTACAGGAGGAGGAGGGGAGCTGTGACATCGCCTATTGTGTATGGTGGATCCTGTGTTATCTACTGTATATAGAGGTGTTATTAGTCATTATACAAGAGGAAGTGAGCTGTGACATCACCTATTGTGAATGGTGGATCCTGTGTTATCGGCTGTAGATAGGGGTGTTATCAGACATCGTACAAGAGGTGGTGAGCTGTGACATCACCTATTGTGAATGGTGGATCCTGAGTTATCTACTGTATATAGAGGTATCAGTCACTGTACAGGAGGAGGAGGTGAGTTGTGACATTGATTGTGGAAGGTGGATCCTGTGTTGTCTCCTTTATATATTAAGTGTTCCAAATTATTATGCAAATGCTATTTTTCTCAGATTTTCCTAAATGGTTGATGGAGATGAGCCACTATAATGTTGGAATCATTAACCCTTAAAAGAAAAATCACATTTTAATTGGACAAACCTGATTTTTTTTTTTTTTTCAAAACAAAAAAACAAAATGCAATGTTCCAAATTGTTCTGCTCAAAAGTTTCCAAACATTTTATAGGGTGTAAAGAACTGAAAATGGTTATTTGTTGAATCTGCAGCATTCGGAGGTCACATTTACTAAAATCCAAAACTTTTCCAATCAAAAACATTTTAACAGGACAAGTAACCCATTTGATACGAAGGGCTGCTGATAAGTCTTTGGCTTTACCCAGAAAGAAACGAGATAGGATGATGAAACTTTCCATTTATTCCACATACTCTCGACAACACACTTCTTACATCGGTATTCCAGGTTCTGCAAGGCCGGTTTCACACATCCGGCTTTTTGCCGTTTTGCCGGATCCGGCGCTCTCCCGTACAGATAATACAGTACAATGACAGCGCTGTAACTTCCGGGTCACATGCGCCGGTCACATGACAGCATGTGACCGGCGCTTGTTGCGCTGGCATTGTACTGTATTAACTGTACGGGAGAGCGCCGGATCCGGCAAAACGGCAAAAAGCCGGATGTGTGAAACCGGCCTAAGCCTTGCAAAAAGAAGGATTTTGGTTGTGCCTCAAACCAGGCATCCATAGCAGCCATGGCATCAGAAATGGTGTGACATTTGGTACCTTGAGGTGTTTCTTCAGGTTTGGAAACAGATGCTAGTCGGAGGGAGCTAGATCTGGTGATAAGTTGGGTGGTCAACCAGCTGGAAGCCCAGCTCTGACAGTTTTGCCATGGTCACTGGTGCAGTGTGAGCGGAGGCGTTGTCTTGTAGGAACAAGATTCCTTTGGACAGCTTGCCGCAACTTTTGGCCTTCAGAGCTGCCTTCAATTGCTCCAAAAGTTCAATGTAACACCTTGCAATGATGGTGGAGCCCTTTTGAAGGTAGTCCACTAGCAGCACGCCCTCCTTATCCCAGAACACACAAGCTATTGCCTTAGTGGCTGATTTTTGTTCCCTTAACTTCTTTGGACGAGAACCACTGTGCCTCCACTCTTTTGACTGCTCCTTGTTTTCAGGGTCATATAAATAAATCCAGGTCTCATCCATAGTGACCAGTCGATCCAGGAAGTTCTTATCAGTCTGGAAACGCTGACAAATGGACCGGGAAGTTGTCACTCGCTGCTTCTCTGATCTGTTGTCAGACATTTGGGGACCCACTTTGTAGAAAGCTTCCTCATGTCCAAATGTTCATGAATAATGGCACAAACCGATTCACGGGAAATCCCCATGATGTCCGCTATTGCTTTAGCTGAAATTCGTGGATTCTCCAGTATGAGGTTGTGCACCGCATCGACGATCTCCGGAACAACCACTCTCGGTCGCCCAGGACGTTTCTCATCATTGGTGCTGAAGTGGCCCGGTTTAAATTTGGCAACCCAGTTCTTATCTGTGGAATATGAAGGGCATTGATACCCCAATGTCTGCGACATATCGCCATGAATATCCGCTGCGGACTTTCCATGCAGAAACAAGAATTTTATCATCCTCTGCTCTCAGTTGCTGTGAATATCGCATTAGACTCCGCCATTTTGTTTTCCCGCGTGCGTAGAACACTCAGGCCATAAGCAACAAACACAAAATTTTGAAAACATAAATTAGACACATAAGGCTTTCATGTGATGTAACATTCATTACCATAGAAACAAAAAAAGATCACAAAGCCAAAGACTTATCAGCAGCCCCTCGTATCATCGTTAGAATTCTAGCAGCCATTGAACTTGTGAGTTTTTGGATATTTTCTGCTTTAATTTCTTTGTAGGGAGTCAGAATATCGCCGAAAAGCTGATGTTTTGATGTGCTCTGCCTCTCACCCTCATAGATCTTTTTCTTGAGGATACTCCAAAGGTTCTCAATAGGGTTGAGGTCAGGGGAAGATGGTGGCCACACCATGAGTTTCACTCCTTTTTTGCCCATAGCAGCCAATGACTCAGAGGGGTTTTTTTTGCAGCAGGAGATGGTACATGGTCAGCATGAAGATTTTGCTATGGATGACTCAGTTCTTCTTTGTGTACAATGGAAGAAATTGGTCAGAAACTATATACTTTGACATGGTCATTTTCACACCTTCAGCCCTTCCCCCCATGATTCCAGCCCAAAACATGACACCAACCACCGCCTTGCAGACATCACATCTTTGTTGAGACATGGTGACCATCCACAACTCTATCCAGCTGGACGATCCAGGGTTGCAAGACACTCATCAGTAAAGACAAACTGCTTTTACGTCAGTCTTCATAAAGGTCTGCGCGCACTGCAACCGTTTCTGCTTGTGATCGCTGTTTAGGGGGCGGCCGAACAGTAGGTTTATGAACTGCAGCTTCTGGAGGATCCTACACCTTAAGGTTCCCAGGACTCCAGGAGGCACCAGCAGCCTCACATAGCCATTTCCTGCTTTGCATTGGTATTTTACCACCTGTCCTCTAAATCCGATGAATTTGTCTGGCAGAAACCTTCCTTATTATGCCTTTATCTGCACAAACCTGGCTGTGCTGTGTATCAGACAAAACTCTTCCAGGGCACTGCGCTATTTGATGCTTTTCGGCAGTAGTTATCCCTTTTCCTTTCCCATATTGCTTGAAACCTGTGGCTACTTAAGAAGGACACGTTCCACATTATTAAGCAGTTTTCCTTTACTTGGGCTCATCTAGCAAACTAATTGGCACCAGTGTTTGAGATTGATTTTAGTCATCCAAAGTGCCCTGAGACACAAAGACCATGGAAAAATTAAATCTCTATGACGCAAATCCAATTTGCATAATAATTTGGAACATTGTAAAGGTGTTATCAGGCTTTGGGCAGGAGGGGGGAGGATGTGAGCTGTAACATCACCTATTGTGTATTCCTTGTTCTATTGTACACTACTCACAAAAGGTTTGGGATATTTGACTTATGGGTGAAATTTCAGGATGATCCTAGAATACCCTCCCTCCTTTTCTGGCGGCCTTGAATATTGCCGATACATCATGTTACATGAGATTTGTGGACTCACCATTGGTCATACTGTTGAAAAAGAAAAGAAAAGAAAATAATAATAATAATAATAATAATAATAATAATAATAATAATAAATATATTTTTATATATATATATATATATATATATATATATATATATATATATATATATATATATATATATATATATATATATATATATATATATATATATATATAATAAAAATATATATATATCTAAATATATATCTCTATCTCATTATATATATATATATATATATATATATATACACGTACATACATATATACATACATATATATATATATATAGCTATATATCTATCTCTATCTATCTCTCTATATTTTTTTTTTTTTTTTTTTTTTTTTTTTAACAGACCAACACTGCCTTGACTGATAATCAGATATTCAATAAGCCTGTAATAAAAGCAAGAGCCAAGATAATTGTCCCTGAGCAACAGATCACAATAACATTGGTCGGAAGTTTAGATCTCATCCCTTTAACAACCAGCATATCTCTTTATGTCAAATGCAATTCCACTACTGACCACAAGGGGGCAGCTGGAAATAAAATCAGGAGTCATATGTCCAATTAAACAAAAAAATATTTAAAAATACAGAAAAAAAGAAAAATTAAATAAATGCGCTTCACTTTGTGTTTAATACTCCATGATCATCATCACATGTTAATTTGCAGCTTTTTTTCTCCCCCCAGAAAATAAAAAAAATATATTTTTTAAAAACACCAAAGCAATGTACAATAATTTCCTGTAACAAACACTCAGCTCGTTTTTGTAAGAAATATATTTTATTTTTTTCCGACACCACAGCCCTGGCAAGTGGTTTTGTACCAAATTTAATGGAGATTACACAGAATGTTTAACGCTGGGGGAGTAAGAGGGACAAGAGGAAGAGTGAAAAAATAACCGTCACAAAATGGAGAGAGAAAAAAATATATAATATATAATATATATATAATATAAATCCCACAAACTGGTTTCCACTCCCCACATCATGAATCACGGGATCGCTCGGAGGAGACAGGATGACTGGAGATATAACTGCATATGGTCTCACTGTCCATGTATGTAACAGCATAAAGTCTGGCTTCTGGAGAAAAAAAAAACAAAAAGAAAAAAAAAAAACCATGAGGGGGTAGGGGATGAGTAAAAAAAATAAATTGCAAATTCAGTCTCTGAAAAGTTTTTAGCCTCCCTCGAACAAAAAAAAAAAAAAGAAAAACACCTGCACATTGTGCAGAAAGGATAAAAAAAACAAAGATAGTAAGCAACATACAATGAGATCCGGAGGGAGCAAAAAATAAAAAAAAAATATATATGATTGTTGTATTTGCTCTCCATAAAATTTAATTTTTTTTTTATTTTTTAACATTTTTATAAAAGAAAGGAGATCTCCTAACTGGACTTTAATAGTCATTTTTGTGCTTTTTTTTCCTTTAATAATACTCTTTTTCTGTATGAGGTTTTAGTTTGGTTTACTATACACCGGAGTTCAAAAAAAAAAAAATTGATGACGGATTATCCGCCCCCCTCCCCCCCCAAAAAAGTAAACAGCATTGAATCGATTCAATCTCCTCTCACACACAAAGACTAGAGCCTCTGCTAAAAATCCCTTTTACAATATTGTACAGTACACAAAAAAACAAAATAAAAATAAAAAAATAAAATAAAAAATATAAACCAGGTGTCCGTAAGAAGCCAATCCAAACGACGTAAACATACAGGATGGTGCAACTCATGACAAATGGCAAATTCTCAAAAAACAGCTACAGGATTTTTTGTTTGTTTTTTTTTGCTTTTTTAATTTTTTTTTTTTTTGCTTTTTTGTTTGTTTTTTTCTTAATTCCCCCAAAAGCAGGTGCCATCATGGGATACCCAAAGTCCACAAAAATATTTTTTAAAAAATAAAATCTTAAAATAAAAAAAAAATTTAAACAAAAAAAAAAACCGAAAACAAAAACACCTTGGATAAATGAAAGCAATGCTCAGACAGTTTCATACATTCTTGAGTTTCCTCCAAATTGACAATTTGGGTCTTTTTTTCACCTATTGCATGGCTGAGTGTGACTCCTTATATGTTAAGATTCCTCAAGAGATAATCTCACATCTACAATTTTTGTTTTTTTTAAGAAGTAGTTCAGGGTTTTTTAATTTTTGTAGCAGCTTAAAACATCATGTTCCCCGCGTTCCCAGGTCCTTGGCTGAAACCACCCATCCCGACGTCAGCAGGCATCCCTCGGGGTCGCATCTGTGGGGGAATCATGAGGTTTTGTTGAGGTCCCATCATCCCCTGCATGGACATCAACATATTAGGAGAGCCCACGGGGCCGGGGTGACTGTAGAGGACTCCGGGCATTCGTTCCTTCCCTGGCATCATACCCACCCCTCCCGGATTTCCCATCATAGTTAGTTGGCCGGGCATTCCGGATTGTGCTGGTGACATCATGCGATGATGAGGTCCCATCATACCTTGCTGCATAAAACCCGGAGGCCTCATAGAATTGTGGCCGGGCATATCCACCACGGGGCCGGGTCCTCCCATGCCGGCCATCGGGAGACCCATTCTTGGGTTGGGTTCCCCCATCATGGCAGGCAAGTGCGAAAAACCGGGTCCTTGTTGAGGCTTTCTGCCTGGAACTTCCCCACGAGGGAAATACTGCAGTGTTTGACTGGGTTTCTCGGATGGAATAATCCTTGACAGGTCAAACTCGGGGATGCCCGATGCCCCTGGTCGTATGACTTCCTGTAGGTCCGGGTCAGTGAAAACTGAAGGCATATTATTTCCCATAACAGCAAAGGTATCCGGCCCCGATGGGCAACCCGCCTTGCAAAGCACCGACTCTGCATTCGGGGGCAAGTTGCCTGGGCGACTTAAAGGTCCGTCTCCTGGAAAGCCCATTCCAGGCTGAAAGTTTCCCTGCCCCCCGTTAGGGCCGTTGTGAGGAAAGGGGACTTGCGGGGGTGACTGAACTGGCGGAAATCCTTGGGCAAAAGCCATGCGTCCCTGAGGCACCATGGGGGGTTCTTGAGAAGCGTGAGCCATCATGGCATTATGTGGCATCATTCCTGCACCCATTGGGCCTCCGTGAGGTGGTACATTGGGTGGCATGGCATTTGGTGAGGGCATCTGGCCGCCGTGGGAAAGAGGCTGCGTCATACCCATCGGGCTTAAAGTCGGCATGGAAACGCCTCCGTGAGGACCTGGCATCTTTGAAGGGTTTTGAGGGTTCATGCCCATACCTAAAAAGAGAGAAAAAAGGGACATGAGTCAGAAGTCAACGTGAAGGATCCCCCCGCTGCGCCATCACTACCTCAGCATACAATGTGACCACTGCAGCCAATCACTGAGCTCAGCAGCACAACACCAGTAACTGGCTGCAGCGGTCACCCAGACATAACGATCAGTGGGACAGAGCTGCGGCTGCTGGATTATTTTTTTTTCCTTTACACTTTATAGCTTTCCTTGCAGTAACAAGAAAAAAAAAAAAAGATCCTGAACCTACAATGATCATATATATATATACACATACATACATACATATATATACACACATATATATACACACACACACACATATATATATATATATATACATACATACATACATACATACATACTATAATTTTATTTTATATAATATAGATATATATATAGATATATATATATCTATATCTATCTATCTATCTTAGGGTTTGTTTCACTCTTAATAAAGTTATTCTACTTTTCCTATGTGACTTTACTTTTTCTGTCTTGTGCTATTCATTGACTGTTTTTATGCCAAATTCTATGTAGTAATTTCATGCGAAAAAAAAACCCAAAACAAAAACACCCAATAAATGTACATTTTGAGCCAAAAATTTCATACATAAGAAAAATGATCACGACGGGGGCCACAAGCAAAAATGTTCCAACTTTTTAAGTCATAAATTAATGGAACAGCTAAAAATGATAAACTATAAAAAACTCTGTCCACAAAGAAGAACACAAACAAAGAAAATGAAAACGTGGAGGAAAGAGGTAAAAAAAAAAAAAAAAAAAAATCAGAAGTTTAGGTGTCCGCAAAACCACAAAAGAAAAAAAAAACACTTTTTTCTTTTTCAGACTCAGATTGCTTTTTTTATATACATAAGTTTCGGATTTAATTTTTTTTTTCTATTTAATTTTTCCTGTTTAGTTTTGTTTATTTTGTGTGTTCACCTAAATAAAAGATAAATTTTAGTTTTTTTTTTATTTCATTTCTAAATTTCTATATTTTTTTAAATTGTCTCTCCAGTAAAGGAGACAAACTCTAGCGCAGCGCCACCTATTGGAAGTAGCGATCCTAAAAGTCACAAGTGGATTTTCAACAATCCTTTGCAATATGACTCAGGATATATGTAGGCCAGATCAGAATCCCAATTTGCAGACACGGTGTTTCGGGGTGCTTGCCCCTCGTCAGTGCAAAGTATGGGGGGTGTCTGATCTGGCTCATGAGAAAGCTATGTGGGGACCACGGGGGAACACTATTCTCCTTAAGGAGACCTTGCAAGCCAGTCTGGCTGCCAGGTAAGGGGACTTATAGCTGCAATGCCCCTCTGGGAAATATTCAAATTGTCTCTCCAGTAAAGGAGACAAACTCTAGCACAGCGCCACCTATTATTTTTTTAACAAGTTTTTTGGGTTGTTTTTTTCTTTTTTTACACCTGTATTTTTTTTTTATTTAAAGTTTTCCTTTTTCTTGTTTATTTTGTGTGTTCACCTGAATATATAAGAAATAGAAATGAATAATAAAAAAAAAAAAAAAAAAAAAAAAAAAGAAGAAAAAGGAAATTTATATTTAATTTAGGTGAACACAAAAAATAGACAAGAAAAAAGAAAAAAAACTTTAAATGAAAAAAAAAGGTTTTTTTAAACAGAAACCAAAAACGTATGTTAAAAAAAATTATAGAAATTTACAAATTAAAAAAAACAAAAATCAAAAAACTAAATAAAATTTATATTTATTCAGGTGAACACACAAATAAAACAAAAAGAAACAGGAAAAATTAAATAGAAAAAAAAATTAAAATCTGAAACTTATGTATATAAAAAAAACAATATGACTGGATTGTTTTTTATATACATAGGTTTCGGATTTACATTTTTTTTTCTATTTTTTTTCCTGTTTCTTTTGCCTATTGTGTGTTCACCTGAATATAAATTTTATTTAGGTTTTTTTCATTTAATTTCTAAATTTCTATATTTGTTTTGGTTTTTTTAACATAAGCTTTTGGGTTTGTTGTTTTTTTACATTTTTTTATTTAAAGTTTTCCTTTTTCTTGTCTATTTTGTGTGTTCACCTGAATAAATATAAATGAATTAAAAAAAAATATTTATTCAGGTGAACACACAAAATAGACAAGAAAAAAACCTTTAAATAAATAAAAAAAAACAAGGTGTAAAAAAAACAAAAAAAACCTTGTTAAAAAAAATAGCACTTTAGAAATAAAAAAAACAAAACAAAAAAAAACACAACACAACTAAATAAAAATTTATATTTATTCAGGTGAACAGACAAAATAGACAAAAAAAACAGGAAAAATTAAATAGTAAAAAAAAATTAATCTGAAACTTGCGTAAATAAAAAAAAATCTGACTCCAAAGGTTTCGTTTTTTGCAAACTGACACCTAAATTTCAGATTTTTCTTTTTAACCTCTTCCCTCCAATTTTTCTTTCTATGCTTTGGGTTTTCCCTACCTATTTTCCCAGGAGCTATCTTTTTTTTTTCTTCCTTTGTTATGTGAATATTAGCTTCTCGTGTGATGAGGGTTGTAGTTTTGGATGTCGCTGTTTACCATATTATGTATATAGGGAAATAACAAGCAGGAAAAAGGTCTTGTAGGGGGTAAATGGTGAAGAAAAAGAAAAAAAAAAAAAGTAAAAAGCAGCAATTCCAGTTTAGGTTTTACAGGTTCATTGATTAATAAAAAAAAAAAAAAATAATTAGTAACTATTGAGCAGCACGATAAATAATTTTATATGAGTTATTATATATATATATATTTGCTAATTTTAAGGCTCTAGGATAGATACATTTTATGCTTTTAGTCTTTTTTTGTCACAGTTTTTGAGGTTTAGACTTTAGATACCAATTTTGTTTCTTTTTTTTGAAGAATAAGAAAAGGAAGAGGAGAGAGAATTGTTCTTTAGTGTAAAGGTTCCTCCCCGCACACAGCGGTGCGCACATGGCGGAGGAGACCACCCGCCGGCCCCTGTGTAATATGGCAACGTAACTGATCAGACCTTTTGCTTTTTTGGCCCCCTGCCCCCAGGACCTCTCATACATGAGGGGAGGCTGCGCCCGCACCACGTACCTGACATGTTATTCATAGGCGGCAGATTGGGAGAGCGGGCAGGAGGGGAGTCATCGTCGGAGCTGGCCACCGTCTTGATGGCGTCGTGGTAGAGCGGCGTGGAGCTGGGCATGGCGAACTTCGACATCCTAGACATCATAATGGAGAGCGGGTTCTGGGACAGGGTGGGCTCAGGTGCCATCGTATAGCTAGTGCTGGAGGGAAGACTTCCAGGATGATTTATCGGAGCGGGCTGGCTGACCGGTGGAGCGGGCCCTCCTGCAGGGGGAGACACACAATGAATGGAAGCAGAGCCGAGATCAGAGAGCGGTGCACATAGCTGGGAGTAAGAAACGAGTGAGCAGCTGCTGCAGAACCTCATCACACGCCACTCAGTTGACGTAGGGCCTCACCGCGCACTCCTCCGGCAGCGGAGAAGCCTCACCGCGCACTCCTCCGGCAGCGGAGAAGCCTCACCGCGCACTCCTCCGGCAGCGGAGAAGCCTCACCGCGCACTCCTCCGGCAGCGGAGAAGCCTCACCGCGCACTCCTCCGGCAGCGGAGAAGCCTCACCGCGCACTCCTCCGGCAGCGGAGAAGCCTCACCGCGCACTCCTCCGGCAGCGGAGAAGCCTCACCGCGCACTCCTCCGGCAGCGGAGAAGCCTCACCGCGCACTCCTCCAGCAGCTGGGGCCTCACCTGGGCCCCCTACACAGTCTCATCTCACCAACCACCCTTCGCACAGAGCAGCCTCATTAGGCCAAACACCCCTCCTCCCCAAGCAGCCTCATCACAACTACTCTCCCCCCATGGAGCTGTTGTCCACAAAATGGAGTCCATACTAGCTTGGTACAACTTCCCACTAAGGTGTAATAAGACCCAGAAAAGCAAAAGTATCCAAGGCACCAGAGTATTCAACCCAATTCTTTGTAAAAAGATTGCATTATAAAGGATTTAGGCAACACCGTTTCAGTCCAAAATAGGCCTCCCTCAAGCCACTGACATGATTTTTCAAATTTTTTTTAGCTGCCCTGAGAAAGGACTATTGTAGACTGAAACACTGCTGCTTGGCACAACACCCTTCCTCGCAGAGCATGATCACACCCCTGCAGAGCGTCACCGTGCCCCTGATCCCAACAGAGTCACTACGCCCCTACAGAGAATCACAACACCCCTGCAGAGTGTTACCACTCCCCGCAGAGCCTTATCACACTCCCCGCAGAGCCTTATCACACTCCCCGCAGAGCCTTATCACACTCCCCGCAGAGCCTTATCACACTCCCCGCAGAGCCTTATCACACTCCCCGCAGAGCCTTATCACACTCCCCGCAGAGCCTTATCACACTCCCCGCAGAGCCTTATCACACTCCCCGCAGAGCCTTATCACACTCCCCGCAGAGCCTTATCACACTCCCCACAGAGCCTTATCACACTCCCCACAGAGCCTTATCACACTCCCCACAGAGCCTTATCACACTCCCCACAGAGCCTTATCACACTCCCCACAGAGCCTTATCACACTCCCCACAGAGCCTTATCACACTCCCCACAGAGCCTTATCACACTCCCCACAGAGCCTTATCACACTCCCCACAGAGCCTTATCACACTCCCCACAGAGCCTTATCACACTCCCCACAGAGCCTTATCACACTCCCCACAGAGCCTTATCACACTCCCTGCAGAGCCTCATATGCACCTCAGCTGCTGCAGAGCCTCATTAAAAGACCACACGCCCCACAGACTGCAGAACCTCGTCATACACGCCTCAGACACTGCGGATGTTCTTGAAGTGAAATGCGTCATCAGAAAATGACAGTTTAAATTATTTTTTGTGTTAAATATACCCGTTACATATTTTTGCCAACTTTTTTTCCTATATAACAATTTATATTACAAATAAACAGAAAATTTTCCAAACTTTCTCAAACAGACCACTCACTTTTTAGACTCCAAAGTTCCTATTGTGTCAGGAAATAACACACGTACATTAGCCACAATGGTCAGACTCCGACCCTTTCTGTTGCATCTAATGAGCATGTGCAAAAAATCATTGTCGAGGAGGGGGGGGTGGGGGGACAAGGTCAGCCCATTATGATTGGCGGATCCTTTGTTCGTAGCTGTGTATGGAGCTATTGCCTGTCTGTGATGATAATGAGGCTGCTGAAAAACACTTCCTAAAAGACTCAGTGGCCAGCGCGGAAGTTACAAGATTACTCATTTTGTTTTATTATAAAGCTTGTGATAGGAAACAATAAACACGTATAATCAGCTGCCACCTCTGGCGTCTGCAAGGTCACATGACTACAAGGGTAATTTATAATTTACAGTGAGGGGGGAGAGCTCATTATAAGAGATATCAACGATGTCAGAAAAGCAAGAGGTTTACAAACTTTAGTTAAAGACGATAATGCTGTATGACAGAGGCTCTGTATGAAGTGGTAGCAGCAAGAGCGCCGCCGGAAGGGGCCGCACAGAGCGCCGCCGGAAGGGGCCGCACAGAGCGCCGCCGGAAGGGGCCGCACAGAGCGCCGCCGGAAGGGGCCGCACAGAGCGCCGCCGGAAGGGGCCGCACAGAGCGCCGCCGGAAGGGGCCGCACAGAGCGCCGCCGGAAGGGGCCGCACAGAGCGCCGCCGGAAGGGGCCGCACAGAGCGCCGCCGGAAGGGGCCGCACAGAGCGCCGCCGGAAGGGGCCGCACAGAGCGCCGCCGGAAGGGGCCGCACAGAGCGCCGCCGGAAGGGGCCGCACAGAGCGCCGCTTTAGATATGACTGGAGTGAGGGACTGGATCTACCGACCCGCTGACATATCCTATATGGAGGAGCACGTGAGGGGAAACCCCATAACTGTACACATTAGACCATAAGGCTAAGACGCCAAAGCTGAACTGGGTGATAACAGAGAACTATAGCTCACAGACTGACAAGCAACATATCAAAGCTTCTAACACTAAGCAGGAGCCTCCAACACCCGCAGAAAACCTTTTCTGCTCTCAGAGCAGCGGTCTGTTACAATGTATCAGTGCAGTAAGATCACTGACACATTGTAACAAACCCTCAGCCTCTAGCAGTGATATAAGAGCAGAAGAGGTGCTGAGGAGACGGCTGCAGGACTACAGACATGGCCGCCGGACCATGGTCAGTGAACGTCTCTGCTCGCTCGAGTAGAAGGGTTTTCCCCTTTCTGATGATGTTCATTCACTGTAAACAAGCAGAGGTTTTATATAAAGGAATTCCATGTCTCCAAACTCCGGAGCCCAGTCCCTCACGCCGGAGGACCCGGCACATTACACAGACAACCCACTGATTTCAATGTACGCGGTGTAATGCCACATTTCCACCAGTGGTGGTGCTGCACGGGAACTGAACGCTCCGCTGCAATAACCGACACACCCCAGTGATCGCCGCCGGCGGACGGATCCATCGTTCATTACATGGAACTTTTATTAATCGTATGCAGTCATTTTTCCCCCTCATTGCATGAAATAAGTATTTTATCACCGACCAACCAGCAAGACCTGTTATTTTTTCTCCTCCTCTGCACTCATTACCTGTATTAATCGCACCTGTTTGAACTTGTTACCTGTGTAAAAGACATTATCCACATAATCCCACTCCGACCTCTCCACCATGGCCAAGACCAAAGAGCTGTCTAATGACACCAGGGACAAAATAGTAGACCTGCACAAGCCTGGGATGGGCTACAGGACAAAAAACAAGCAGCTTGGTGAGAAGGCAACAACTGTTGGCACAATTATTAGCAGATGGAAGAAACACAAGATGACTGTCAATCTTACTCGGTCTGGGGTTCCTTGCACAATCTCGCCTTGTAGGGTAAGGAGGATTCTGAGAAAGGTCAAGAATCAGCCCAAAACTACTCAGGAGGACCTGGTCAATGACCTGAAGAGAGCTGGGACCACAGTCTCAAAGATTACCATTAGTAACACACTGCGCCGTCATGGAGTAAAATCCTGCAGGGCACACAAGGTCCCCCTGCTCACACCAGCACATATCCAGGCCCGTTTGAAGCTCACCAATGACCATCTGGATGATCCAGAGGAGGCATGGGAGAAGGTCATGTGGTCAGATGGGAACAAAATACAACTTTTTGGTATCAACTCCACTCACTTGTGTTTGGAGGAAGAAGAAGGATGAGTATAACCCCAAGAGCACCATCCCAACCATGAAGCATGGTGGTGGAATCGTCATATTTTGAGGGTGCAAATGGGACAGGACGACTGTACCGTATTGAAGGTAGGTTGGATAGGGTCGTGTATCGCGAGATTTTGGCCAACAACCTCCTTCCCTCAGTAACAGCATGGAAGATGGGTCGTGGCTGGGTCTTCCAGCATGACAATGGCCCAAAAACTTGCAAAATTGGCAATATGTCCATTTTTTAAATCAGGTTATTATTCCTTTTATGGAGAAGTGGGGGGAAACGAAATCACCCCCCCACACACGCAAAATAGGGGAATATAAGGACGGCAGACGTGGTGGGTTGTCACCTGCCATGACTTGCAGCAGAGGGTCCCGGCTTTTCCCTAACCGCTTAGATGCTGCGGTTCGCGGCTACTACTGCATCTAAGGAGTCAGAGCCATGATCAGAGCAGGCGCAGACGGCCGCAGGGGCAGGAGGGTTGGGCTGTGTAGTAACCACTAAGCGCACTGTGTGCACTCAGTCATCCCAGGGTGTTTGGTGGATGTGATAAACAAGCGTCCATCATTAGTGACGGGACATCACCGCGCAATCACGGAATGGACGGGGAAGCGTTACGTATGACGCTGCTGGAGGTACTCCTGTACCCCAAAAGCAGCTGCGATCTGCTTAGAAGATACTAGCCGAATATATGACGTGTCCGGGAGGCAAGATGGACGGTACCCCGGAGGATTGTACACCGCTGCCATGGCAACCACAGCTCCGGGCTACACAGAAATCAATGAGCATTATCAGAGGAACAGAGCAAAATATCACTGCGGCCAACAAATATACATTCCTGTGTAATAACCGCCGTATACACCGATATATCCAACACACCGACACCGGGGAGGACGGAAAACTGGACTGACACCACCAGCAGAACAGTGAGTGCAGCTCTGGAGTATAATACAGGAGGTAACTCAGGATCAGTAATGTAATGTATGTACACAGTGACTGCACCAGCAGAATAGTGAGTGCAGCTCTGGAGTATAATACAGGATGTAATTCAGGATCAGTAATGTAATGTATGTACACAGTGACTGCACCAGCAGAATAGTGAGTGCAGCTCTGGAGGATAATACAGGATCAGTAATGTAATGTATGTACACAGTGACTGCACCAGCAGAATAGTGAGTGCAGCTCTGGAGTATAATACAGGATGTAACTCAGGATCAGTAATGTAATGTATGTACACAGTGACTGCACCAGCAGAATAGTGAGTGCAGCTCTGGAGTATAATACAGGATCAGTAATGTAATGTATGTACACAGTGACTGCACGAACAGAATAGTGAGTGCAGCTCTGGAGTATAATACAGGATCAGTAATGTAATGTATGTACACAGTGACTGCACCAGCAGAATAGAGAGGGCAGCTCTGGAGTATAATACAGGATCAGTAATGTAATGTATGTACACAGTGACTGCACCAGCAGAATAGTGAGTGCAGCTCTGGAGTATAATACAGGATCAGTAATGTAATGTATGTACACAGTGACTGCACCAGCAGAATAGTGAGTGCAGCTCTGGAGGATAATACATGTATTAAAATGGAAAGTCTCATCAACAAACGGTCTTAAATGGCCCTGATACTCGGGAGTTAATAGCAGGGCCGGCTCCCGCTCTGTATAAACCGCTAAACTCAACTCGCATTAAACAACTGCATTAAGTGCAATAATCCAACAATCACAAATGTCTCATTATATATCAGAAAAGATAAAACCTAGTAATATCACAAGAGATGGCAGCCGTGGGCAGTGCCATGATCCCGGTATTACTTATACCCAGCACTTCACATACTGCACACAGAAGGGCGCTCACCTGACTCCATGTTCCCCATCATGGCTGGTGATGTGATGCCTAGTGGTGGCTTGTGCTGGTTTGGGGGGATTCCTGGACTTTGCATTGGAGGTTTCGGAGAAGACGTCCAACCTGGGGAAGGAACAGGTAAGGACGGAGACTTCAGGTGGACCGGTGAAGCGGCAGCAGACCCCATGACCGGCGGGGACTTAATGGAAGCAGCAGCTGCAGCCGTTGGTCCTGTCAACATCCCGGCTAACTGAGACGGCGTTTGGGGGGACTTAAGATTACCGGAGGGGGAGCCCAGCATCGGAGATTGGACCTGGCGCATGGTGGGGGATTTTAAAGGGTTCACACCGGGAGAGTTCACTTGACTGCCAGAAACGGAAACGTTATCCAAAGGTTTACGGCCCAGGCCGCGCTGCCCGGGGGGCGCAACGTTGAGGGTGCCTGGGTTACTGTTTGGATTGAGAGGTAGAGGTGGCATGTGGCTGAGCCGGCTGTTAGTCCTTTGCTCAGGCCCCATCTGTTCTCTAGGGTTCCTCAGTACTCCTCCTCCCGGAGGCTGGGACATGTTGAGATAAGGCCGGGAGCCCATGCCGTAGTCCTGCTGCGAGTGCTCGAAGGCCGCGGGATGCATTTTTTGCTGGTTAGGAAGCATCTCGGTGCTCCCCGGCCTCAGTTTTATCATGTCGTCGGGACCCATGACATCTCGCAGTTTTTGAGGCATTAGCTGCTGGTTGGAATTCATATTGACGTTCAGATTCATGTCCACCTTCATGTTCATGTTGCCGGGGCCCATGCCAAACTCTACGTCCCGGTTAGGGCCCATGTTAGGAGGCATCCCCTTATGGAACTCTATCCGCGACGGGCTCAGTGCTGCGTCTCCGGGCATCCGGGGGAACAAGCCGCCCCCCGGCTCCATGTTCCTTTGAGGTGGCATGCCCCGGCTCATTTCCATCACCGGCCTAATACCCTCTATGCCGATGCCGGGGGGCATGACCAGCTGCTTTTCCGTAACGTGCTGATGAAAAATCTCGTCCGGCAACCCTTGCGGGTTAGGGAACCTCTCGCCTCGCCCCGGGCCGCTAAATATGTTCTGTCCGGGGGGGAAGTTACGTCCGTCGGGAATTTTTGGCACCTCATCTGGCCAATTAACACTGGGAAGCCCGGGCCTCGATGCAGGATTCGGAACGTTGGGGCCTTCCATGTCCGGGTTCATCATGCCGACGAATCCGGGCAATCGCTGCATTTGGCTTCCAGGCACATTTGGATGAGGAGGCATACCTTTTGGGGGCATGGGGTGAGGCATGCCCATGCCGTCTGGAAAAGGCTCGGGGCCACCAGGACCCCAATTTTCCCCAGGGTTCATTTGATAAGGGGGTGGAGGACCTCTGACCATTCCCCTAGGTCCGTGCTGGTGTACCATCATGTCCTGTAACGACCGCTGCTGCACCACCGCCTGCTCCTGCTTACGCCGCTTCTCCTCGTAGAACTCCTGCTGTAGTTTTAGCCAAGCTACCTGCTCCGGGGTCATGTGGTCGAGGTGGTCTTGGCCAGGCTGAGGATTCATAGGCGGGGGAACCATATCCTCTGGTGAAAAAGGCATGTCTCTATGTCCTTGCGGCCCGAATGGCATACCTCCGTCAGGATGGGGGCCGGGGCCTTTGCCTAGGTTTTGCGACTGAGCCATCATGGCCTGTATAGGGCCTTCAAGTTTCTTCTGAGGATTGTCCAGCATTCCAGAGTTTTGTTGAGGTCCCCCACTTTGGCCTGTAATGTCTTTTATGGCAAACTCTTTCTCGTCCGGGAAAAGCATCCGCTGAATGTCTCTTAGGGTTTGTAAAGATCTCTCTCGATGCTCCAGCTGCTCTTGAGAAAGTCCGTCGGGATTGTCTCCTAATGACGACGCTTGATCCCCGCTCGGTACCTGCTGCGAGGAACTTTTGGGCTCTGCCTTGGGGTCTACGGGAGGGGCAACGACACTGCCCTGAGACATGGGGCTGGCAGCTTGGTTGTTGGGCGTGGAGCTCGGCCCGCACCCCTCAGTCTGTAGTACGTTAGGGTTGGCAGGGCTGCTGGCTGCGATTTTGCTCTCCGCCACCCCCGACTCTTGCCCGATCGGACAATGAGGCGCCGCAGGCTTGGAAGGCAGGGCCGGACCAGGCGGGTTTGATTGCACTTTGGCCGCTTGAGTATGGTTCTGTTCCTGGGGGGTAGGTTCCCGTGGGATTGATTTCGGTTCGTTACGAATGTTTGCAGAGATCTGAGTATTCTGAAATCAAAAAGAAAAAAAAAAAAAGAATAAGTTGAAAATAAATCAAACATCACCAGTGAAAGAAATATTTCTGACTTCTGATATAGTCTCTTCTGTGGGCAGATTGTGATAGACTAGGAAGAGCTGAGCAGATTGATATATTATTTGGTTGGGAAAGATTCAGTATAACTTTTTCATTTGAATTCCTGCTCGCTCTGGGCTTGGGAGTCCAGTGGGTGGAGTTACGAAGAACCTCCCACTGGACTCGTAAGCCCAGAGCGGGCAGGAATTCAAATCAAATGACAGTTACAATAATTAATTTTACCATAAAACTATATAACTGTCATGGGATTTAATTCCTGCTTGTTCTGGGCTTACGAGTCCAGTGGGAGGTTCTTCGTAACTCCACCCACTGGACTCCTAAGCCCAGAGCAAGCAGGAATTCAATTGAAAAAAAAAAAATAGTCATATTGAATCTTTTTCCACCAGCTCCTCCTGTTCTATAACAAGCTGCCCGCTATATGTTCAATGTGACCTGTTCCTTTTATTACCTCCATAGAGGACGGGCTACTACTTTTTTTTTTTTTATCCCTGTCAAAGAGCTTTAAAGCTCTCCACCCGGCCATGCAAACTCACAAAAAGTTTGGGATATTTGGCTTTTAGGTGAAATTTCAGGATGATCTTATAACGCCCCCTAATCTTTTCAGGTGACCCTTAATGTGACTTCTCTAAACTTTGGCTGCTCGTGTCCAAAGTTTCAGAACTTAATGTTCTCCAACAAGGAGCTTAATGGCAAAATTCAGGCGTATGATCCATGAATCGCCCAATAAATTTCAGGGTTGATTTACAATTAGTATTAACCTCTTACCGACATTTGACGTACCAGGTACGTCATGGCTCATGTTGGTATAATCACCGCCGGCTGCTGCGGTCAGCCGACAGTGATCCCCGCACGTCTGCTGATTTGTACAGCAGACATGTGGGGCTAACAGGCGCAGGTGCATCAGCTCTGCCCCACCACAATCCTTACACTGCATCTTTTCTCAGTTTAAGCACAGCAGTGAAAACTAAGGTTGTATACGGCGCCAATAATAGTTGCAATTCTGTAAATGGGCAACAATAAGACGACACCCACCGTAGGAGTTGAAGTGCGTTCAGCTTTGCTGTTTGAGGTGCTCTGTATGTGGAAGAGGACAATGGATTCGGCTTGTCCCTTCATAACGGCTTCTGCAGCTCTGTGGGGGCACAAGAGAAAAGGCTACTAAGTGCAGGAAATAACGGGAGAAACATTGTGTATGATCGTGATACCGGAGCTCAGGATCAGCGATGTATGTACACAGTGACTGCAGCAGCAGAATAGTGAGTTCAGCTCTGGAGTATAATACAGGGGGTAACTCAGGATCAGTAATGTAATGCATGTACACAGTGACTGCAGCAGCAGAATAGTGAGTGCAGCTCTGCAGTATAATACAGGAGGTAACTCAGGATCAGTAATGTAATGTATGTAAACAGTGACTGCAGCAGCAGAATAGTGAGTGCAGCTCTGCAGTATAATACAGGATCAGTAATGTATTTATACAGTGACTTCACCAGCAGAATAGTGAGTGCAGCTCTGGAGTATAATACCGGATCAGTAATGTATTTATACAGTGACTGAACCAGCAGAATAGTGAGTGCAGCTCTGGAGTAGAATACCGGATCAGTAATGTATTTATACAGTGACTGCACCAGCAGAATAGCGAGTGCAGCTCTGGAGTATAATACCGGATCAGTAATGTATTTATACAGTGACTGAACCAGCAGAATAGTGAGTGCAGCTCTGGAGTACAATACCGGATCAGTAATGTATTTATACAGTGACTGCACCAGCAGAATAGTGAGTGCAGCTCTGGAGTATAATACCGGATCAGTAATGTATTTATACAGTGACTTCACCAGCAGAATAGTGAGTGCAGCTCTGGAGTAGAATACCGGATCAGTAATGTATTTATACAGTGACTGCAACAGCAGAATAGTACAACTCACCCCACCCCAAGATTTTTTTTTTGTCTGCCACTACGTTGAAATAAAAGGCGATCATAATATCGTATTGCCCCCAAAATGGTATCAGTAAAAATGGCAGCTCAGGGCGCAAAAAAACAAAAAAAACAAAACAAAAACACACGCCCTCACAACAAAGCACCAGATCCCAAAAAAAAAAAAAAAAAAAAAAGCGTCACAGGTCTTGGAAAATGGCAAAACAAGCAAAGGTTGTTTGTTTTTTTAAAGTTCAGAATATATTTTGTTTCCCCCACTTCTTAAATTAAAAAACAAAACCCTGCCTGTGTGGCGTCTGCGTCCTCGTACTGACCTGGAGAATCATATGGTCTGGTCACTGTTACGGTATACAGAACAAAGTAAATGAAAAACTCAAAAGTCAATTGCGAAATTACACTTTTTTTTTTTTTTTTAGAACTTTTCTCCGCTTTCTAGTGCAACACATGATAAAATGAAGGGTGTCATTCAAAAGTACAACTCGTCCTGCAAAAATACAAGCCCTCATACAGCTATGGGGACTGAGAAAAAAAAAATAAGTTTTGGTTCTGAAGAAATAAACGATAAAAAACAAAAAGTAAATAAATAAAAAAAAAAATTTTGAAAATCTCCCGTTATTTAGGGGTTAAATCATCTTATGCTTAAATATATCACATGTCTGCTTCACGCCGCTGATAAAGCCGCAGGACTCACTTGTTGGCCATTTCAGTAGAAAAGACGTAGACCACTTTCGATGGCGTTTTCCTCCCAGGTGCAGAGTCCAGCATCGTTGACCCATGGGAAGGAGTGGAAGACCTGGGGACGGAGGTATTGGAGGGGGTCATGGTGTGGGGGGCGTGGGCGTCCAAGGGCAGCACTGGATCTGTAGTGTTACAGTCTACAGAGGGGAGGAAAGAGCACATTAATATAGAGTTAATAACATGCGGTGATGTGCTAGGCTGTACCGTAGTGCACACAGCGGAGGAGGAGCAGGAGGATCAGCAGCAGGAGGGAGGAAGGAGGAGGATCAGCAGCAGGGAGGGAGGAAGGAGGAGGATCAGCAGCAGGGAGGGAGGAAGGAGGAGGATCAGCAGCAGGAGGGAGGAAGGAGGAGGATCAGCAGCAGGAGGGAGGAAGGTGGAGGATCAGCGGCAGGAGGGAGGAAGGAGGAGGATCAGCAGCAGGAGGGAGGAAGGAGGAGGATCAGCAGCAGGAGGGAGGAAGGAGGAGGATCAGCAGCAGGAGGGAGGAAGGAGGAGGATAAGCAGCAGGAGGAGGGAAGAAGGAGGATCAGCAGCAGGAGGAGGGAAGAAGGAGGATCAGCAGCAGGAGGAGGGAAGAAGGAGGATCAGCAGCAGGAGGGAGGAAGAGGAGGATCAGCAGCAGGAGGGAGGAATAGGAGGATCAGCAGCAGGAGGGAGGAAGAGGAGGATCAGCAGCAGGAGGGAGGAAGGAGGAGGATCAGCAGCAGGAGGGAGGAAGGAGGAGGATCAGCAGCAGGAGGGAGGAAGGAGGAGGATCAGCAGCAGGAGGGAGGAAGGAGGATCAGCAGCAGGAGGGAAGAAGGAGGAGGATCAGCAGCAGGAGGGAGGAAGGAGGAGGATCAGCAGCAGGAGGGAGGAAGGAGGAGGATCAGCAGCAGGAGGGAGGAAGGAGGAGGATCAGCAGCAGGAGGGAGGAAGGAGGAGGATCAGCAGCAGGAGGGAGGAAGGAGGAGGATCAGCAGCAGGAGGGAGGAAGGAGGAGGATCAGCAGCAGGAGGGAGGAAGGAGGAGGATCAGCAGCAGGAGTGAGGAAGGAGGAGGATCAGCAGCAGGAGTGAGGAAGGAGGAGGATCAGCAGCAGGAGGGAGGAAGGAGGAGGATCAGCAGCAGGAGTGAGGAAGAGGAGGATCAGCAGCAGGAGGGAGGAAGGGGAGGATCAGCAGCAAGTGGGAGGAAGGAGGAGGATCAGCAGCAGGAGGGAGGAAGGAGGAGGATTAGCAGCAGGAGGGAGGAAGGAGGAGGATCAGCAGCAGGAGGGAGGAAGGAGGAGGATCAGCAGCAGGAGGGAGGAAGGAGGAGGATCAGCAGCAGGAGGGAGGAAGGAGGAGGATCAGCAGCAGGAGGGAGGAAGGAGGAGGATCAGCACCAGGAGGGAGGAAGGAGGAGGATCAGCACCAGGAGGGAGGAAGGAGGAGGATCAGCACCAGGAGGGAGGAAGGAGGAGGATCAGCACCAGGAGGGAGGAAGGAGGAGGATCAGCAGCAGGAGGGAGGAAGGAGGAGGATCAGCAGCAGGAGGGAGGAAGGAGGAGGATCAGCAGCAGGAGGGAGGAAGGAGGAGGATCAGCAGCAGGAGGGAGGAAGGAGGAGGATCAGCAGCAGGAGGGAGGAAGGAGGAGGATCAGCAGCAGGAGGGAGGAAGGAGGAGGATCAGCAGCAGGAGGAGGGAAGAAGGAGGATCAGCAGCAGGAGGAGGGAAGAAGGAGGATCAGCAGCAGGAGGAGGGAAGAAGGAGGATCAGCAGCAGGAGGGAGGAAGGAGGAGGATCAGCAGCAGGAGGGAGGAAGAGGAGGATCAGCAGCAGGAGGGAGGAAGGAGGAGGATCAGCAGCAGGAGGGAGGAAGAGGAGGATCAGCAGCAGGAGGGAGGAAGGAGGAGGATCAGCAGCAGGAGGGAGGAAGGAGGAGGATCAGCAGCAGGAGGGAGGAAGGAGGAGGATCAGCAGCAGGAGGGAGGAAGGAGGAGGATCAGCAGCAGGAGGGAGGAAGGAGGAGGATCAGCAGCAGGAGGGAGGAAGGAGGAGGATCAGCAGCAGGAGGGAGGAAGGAGGAGGATCAGCAGCAGGAGGGAGGAAGGAGGAGGATCAGCAGCAGGAGGGAGGAAGGAGGAGGATCAGCAGCAGGAGGGAGGAAGGAGGAGGATCAGCAGCAGGAGGGAGGAAGGAGGAGGATCAGCAGCAGGAGGGAGGAAGGAGGAGGATCAGCAGCAGGAGGGAGGAAGGAGGAGGATCAGCAGCAGGAGGGAGGAAGAGGAGGATCAGCAGCAGGAGGGAGGAAGGAGGAGGATCAGCAGCAGGAGTGAGGAAGAGGAGGATCAGCAGCAGGTGGGAGGAAGGAGGAGGATCAGCAGCAGGAGGGAGGAAGGAGGAGGATCAGCAGCAGGAGGGAGGAAGGAGGAGGATTAGCAGCAGGAGGAAGGAGGAGGATCAGCAGCAGGAGGGAGGAAGAGGAGGATCAGTAGCAGGAGGGAGGAAGGAGGAGGATCAGCAGCAGGAGGGAGGAAGGAGGAGGATCAGCAGCAGGAGGGAGGAAGGAGGAAGATCAGCAGCAGGAGGGAGGAAGGAGGAGGATCAGCAGCAGGAGGGAGGAAGGAGGAGGATCAGCAGCAGGAGGGAGGAAGGAGGAGGATCAGCAGCAGGAGGGAGGAAGGAGGAGGATCAGCAGCAGGAGGGAGGAAGGAGGAGGATCAGCAGCAGGAGGGAGGAAGGAGGAGGATCAGCAGCAGGAGGGAGGAAGGAGGAGGATCAGCAGCAGGAGGGAGGAAGGAGGAGGATCAGAAGGACCAGAATCAGAAGGAAGGAAGAGGAGGGATCAAATGGACAAAAAAAAAAAAACCCTGGAAATCCACATTGAGAGCGCAGGATGGTGTAAAAAAGAATTCCCAGAATGCAAATTACTAAATCAAGTACTGTGCAGACAGACAGCTGGAAGATAACAATTGCGAATGCAGCTGAAGAGTATAATAGAGGATCATCATTCTATACTGACATGAGGAGCGATCATCCCAAACAAAATTAACCCCCCCCCACCCACTTGAGGGCCCAGACCCGGGGCGCACCTTTAATTTCGGAGTCTGTAGTGGGGGTTCCTGGGTCTCTCTGGTCGAACGATTCGGCAGAAATACTCCTTTCCCTTTTGCCTTTCCCTTTGGCTCCGTTGCCGGCCCCGTTCTTCAGCCCCATGCTGCCCCCGGGGGCTTGTAGCGGTTTGGGGGTGTGGTTGCCACTTTTGGGGTCACAAGGGGACGCTTGCGACTGGCTGGCGGACCCTCCCTGTTTCCCCTGGCTGGAGAACTTGGCGTCCAGCTGGGGGTTGCCAGAAGGAGACATCACGGAGGGAGGGTGGACCATAACCTCTGGCTTTGATTTTGGGCTGCTGGAAAACAGAAGAAAACAGTATGAGTGTGACCGTCCGGCAAAGTCCCTATAATCCGGCATCGATGTACCCGACAGCGCACCCCCCTGCTTATATGGCCAAGCCTGGAACTACAGCCCAGTCCCATCCATTTGACCACTTGTGGGTGTTTCGGGGTCAGGCCCCATCCTCGTTGGCAGTGGTTTGCGGTGTTTTCGGGGGTCACGTGCCATAGCGCAGGGCCGGATGACACGAGCACTCCCCGGAGTGGCTCTGTCAATACACGGCTCTGTTTATATGTACACAGCGAAGGCTGCGGAGGGTAAATACATGCTGACATCACAACCGCCAGAAGAACACCCACACCCTCACCCCCCCCCGACATAATACACGCTCACACCCTGCAATGACCCCCGCATTAATGCCCCCAAGGGTCCATATAAACGCTCAGCATAACACATAGAAAAGCTTTAGGATATCAGGGCACAATATGGCGGCACAGTTTATAGCATTATAGTAGGGGGGGGTGCGGGGGGGGGGGTCCTACCTCTGTGTGTTTCCTGACGGGGAGTTTCGCACTTTGGGGTTACTGGAATGCATTGACAGAGATCCCGAGCTGACGGTCACGGACGCGGTGGGGCTCGCCAGGTTCTTTGGGGGGCTGGGGGGCTTCAGCGGAGCCTTCTGTGCAGCGCCTTTGTCAGCGTTGTCCTTTTGCTCGTCCTTTTCCTTTTTGTTTCGCTCTCTCTTGTTGAAGTGGGTTCTCCCCTCCTGCAATTCCAGCATTCTTCGGACATGTGGCTGTCGCTGCGGAGGGAACGCCGGGCATCGCCAGGGCACACTGCAAGACAAGAGGGGGCGCGGGTCACGAGCGTCGCTCCCCGACTACACAGCACCTAATGGGAGCCAGCGCCGCACGCCCGGACCGCCGGGAAAACGAACGCCGCGCAGCCAACAGAAGTGGCTGGTAAACAAGCGGCAATCACGTCCCTCCGCACCTCAATGTCACCGGATTACAGGAGGCCGGAATAATACTCACCGATCACCAGAACCGGGGATCCCGACCCCCTTAAAAAGGGATTTTTTTTTTACCTAAATGTATAAGGGCTAAAAAATGTGCACCGTTCACGTCCTATAACCTCAGTGTATTCCTGTATTTCTGACTGCAGGATGAGTTAACTGAGAATCCATCAGTGAGCTCGTATGTGTCAGTCTATTCCCGACTTCCTATCATTGCAGTGTATTCCTATATTTCTGGCTGCAGGAGGAGTTCACTGAGAATCCATCAGTGAGCTCGTATCTGTTTAACTACCTTTTTCTCCGAGCTCCTCTCAGATGATTTCTATCGCCTCAGTGTATCCCTGTATTTCTGGCTATTAGGAGGAGTTCACTGAGAATCCATCAGTGAGCTCATATGTGTCTGTCTATTCCCGAGTTCCTATCACTGCAGTGTATTCCTATATTTCTGGCTGCAGAATGAGTTCACTATGAATCTATCAGTGAGCTTGTATCTTTTTCTGAGCTCCTCTCAGCTGATTTCTATCGCTTCAGTGTATCCCTGGATTTCTGGCTGCAGAATGAGCTAACTGAGAATCCATCAGTGAGCTCGTATGTGTCTTTGTACATTCCAGAATTCCTATCACTGCAGTGTATCCCTGGATTTCTGCCTGCAGGATGAGCTCACTATGAACCCATCAGTGAGCTCGTCTCTTTTTCCGAGCTCCTCTCAGCTGATTTCTATCGCCTCACTGTATAAACTACTTCCGGCTGCAGGAAGAGTTCACTGAGGATCCATCAGTGAGCCCATATGCATCTTTTTATCTGTCTTTTCCTGAGCTCCTCTCACCTGATTTTTATCGCATCAGTGTATTCCTGTATTTCTGACTGCAGGAGTCCACTGAGAATCAGTCAGTGAGCTCCTTCTAACAGTTTGCCAGGAACATATGCATTTTTTTTTCTGAGCTCTCAGCTGATTTAGGACCACATCAAAGTTGAATGTGCAAGAAAACAACGAGCCTGTGAGAGGAAATGGATGCAAAATTTTTAAATCAAACCCGATTCCAAAATTAAATTTTTAGCCTCAAATACAAGCATTTAAGTAGGAAGAAGAAACAAAGTGGACAATCCCTTTAAGGATAGGCCATCGATTCAAAACCCCTAGAAAAGTAGGATCTGTCCTTTATGGTAATTTTGTGTATTCCTCTGTTACTCCTCCTGGAAACTGTCAAGAGGCTGTTCCCGAGAAGGGGTGTGTCCCAGCACCGTCAGCACTGATTGGACAGTGAAACAGGGACACACCCCTTACTGTAACACCCAATAGTCAATATGGGCACACATTTCCAGGAGGAATAACAGAGGACATGACGTCATCGGATACGTCACAACCAGCCATGATGTCATCAGTCCTGCAAACCGCTCTTTTTTGGGGCATATATGGAATAAATTACCGTTTCTTTACAGCGGCGATGATTTGTACAACGCAGCTTTATGTATAAATCCCAGAATCCAACATCCAGGATATGCTGCGACTTGTAGTTCTACAATGCAAGGCGATGGCTAACACCGGGATGTGTGACCGGGCGGTGCTCTACCTGCTTGGCGGCTCTGATTCTTATCGGGAGAGGCCAGAGCCGCGGGCGGGGAAAGGCCAGAGCCGCGGGTGGGGGGGGGGTTGAGGCCAGAGCTGCGGGCGAGGGGGGTTGGGGAGGCCAGAGCCACGGGCGGCGGAGGGGGGGGGGAGGGGGAGGGGCCCAGAGCCGCGGGCGGGGGGGTGGAATGGAGGCCAGAGCCGCGGGTATGGGGGGGGGAGGGGGGGACGCCGGAGCCGCAGGCGGGGGGGTGGAATGGAGGTCAGAGCCGCGGGCATGGGGGGGGGGGGGGGGGGGGGGGGGGGGGGGGGGGTAGGCCAGAGCCGCGGGCAGGGAGGGTTCGGCGGCTCCACACAGGAGAACACGCCTTCCGCTCGGGGCTCTGTAGCGCTCCGGTTTGTATGATTAATCTTGGCTTCTCCTCGGCATTACTCACCAGGGCCCCTGGGGTCACGAGACCGCGCTACTCATCCTGGTCGTCAGCGAGGACCCGTGCAACGGAAGCGCAATTACCTGCAAGAGAAAAGAGAGGCCGATGAGCGGAGGAAGCAGTCACTGCAGCATTAACTCCTCCAGAGCAGGAGGCAAGAAAAGCGTCTGACAGTCCCCACATGGGAAAGCTGGGTGACCACCAACCTGACCCAGCAGAGGGCAAATCATCAGACACCCGATAACACAAGCCCTTCTCCACGGACACCCAGCTTTCCAAGACTCCTGAACGGCAACCAACACAAAGTATCTGGTATCCGTCATATCAGCGGCCCCCGACTGACAACCAACAGACCCCCAGATGTGCACAAGTTATCACCCAGCTTTCAATGATGCTTGAACCAATACAGCCACAAACAACCCCCTCCGCGCCAGCGACTAACACAGCCCTCCCCCCTCCTTTCGACGACTCACATGGCTCTCCCCCTCCTCCGCGCCGGTGACCCGCAGGTCCTCTACCTCTTTGCGCCAGTGACCTGCACGGCCCTCTCCCCCTCCACATCGACGACCCACACAGCCCTCGGACCTCCCATGCAGCTGCCGACCCATGCGGCCCTCGCCTGCAGCTGCCGACCCATGTGCCCCCCACCGCCAGTCGACCCACACGCCTACTCCCCCGGGCCCTCCCTGCTGCCCCATGTGCCCTCCTAACCGCCGCCCCATGTGCCCCCCACAGGGCCCTCCCCACTGCCCGTCGACCCACGCTCATCAATCCATACGCCTACCCCCCGGGCCCTCCCTGCTGACCCACGCACCCCCCCGGCCCCTCCCTGCTGACCCACGCGCCCCCGACCCACGCACCCCCCATGGGCTCTCCTTGCTGACCCCCCCCTCCCCAAGGCCCTTCCGACAGCCGCCGACCCACGCGCCTCCCCCTGGGCCCTTCCCCACGTGCCCCCGACAGGCCCTCCTTGCCAACCCACGTGTCTCCCCCACCCCCTCCCCACCACCGCCGCCAACCCACGCGGCCCTCCTCCGCACCAATAACCAATATGACCCCCATTATAGCCATCCTAGTGGTTTTCACTCAACTTTCCAAGGCAAAAGTCAAAATCATGATGGGCACCAGGTGATTACTGGGCGATCCTCAGGGGCGCGGCTGACAACCCTCTGGTAACTACATACTTATTAGGAGTGACAACTATCACGGCTCCGGGTGACCCCGGGCCCTCATCTCCCCGTTTCTCGGTCTTTCTGCCGTTCCGGAGGCTTGGAGAGCCGGGTGACACTCATCACAAGAGACATCGGTTATCACCCAACTTTCCCAGAAACGGATATAACCCAAACAGCAGAAGGCGGTGAAGCAGCGGCGACTGCGGAACCCGACACCGGCCGCTGTATAATTAATGATGGAAGACTTGTTAATGAAGATGCCGCGTGTGAACTCTCCGTCTGCACGAGTCTACAGTGACACCCACGTAACATGCCCCCGCCGCCGGACCCCCGCCTCCCGGTACAACACCGCGGGACGCCCCCCCACTCGCCAGTCATCCAGCTTTGCCAGAAACGGATTATCACATTTCAGAAAGAAAGTCCATCACTTTTTTTGCGATTTGGGACTTTTATTGTATAACCTCAAAATATCCCACGTGACGCCAGAGACGGAGCGAAGACACCGCGAGGGTCATAAATCTGTCAGCAATTAGCCGCTACACCTACATGTCATGTAACCACACGCCCTCCTCGCCCAGCGCCGCGGACCTCCGGCACTCCATACAGGGTGTGGATACTGTATACAGTGTACATGTAACGAGGCAGCCTATGTCCAAATAATAGCACACACTATGGCTTTACCACTGGTGGGGGTCCGACCTCCGGGACGCCATGTGACAGAGCCGGCCACCGTCACAGCCCCACAATCTTATGTTATTGGGATTTGTGTGATACTAACACTATATAAACCCTCCATTGCAGCTCTGGCCGGATGTTTAGTGTCACTGTCCTGCTGAAAGGTGAATCTACGCCCCGGTCTAAAGTCTTCTGCGGTCTCTAACAGGTTTTCCTCCAGGATTTCCCTGTATTTATCTCTATCCATCTTCCCATCATTTCTGACCAGCTTCCCTGCCCCTGCTGAAGAAAAGCCTCCCCACAGCAGGATGCTGCTTCCACCATGTATGACTGTGGGGATGGTATTTTCAGGGAGATGTATTAGTTTTCCTCCACACTTTTTGTATTTAACCCAAATGGTTCTTATCTTTACAAAGCCCCTTCTTATAAATTCTTGCTATGTCCCCTACAGTCTTTTTGCAAACAGGACTTTCGAAAATGGCTTTTCTTTCCACTCTTCCATACAGGTCAGATTTGTGGCATATATATTTGTCCTGTGTCCAGATTCTCCCCCTGAGCTGTGATCTCTACGGCTCCTCCAGTGACCATGGGACTCTCATCTGCTTCTCTAATTAGTGCTCTCCTTCTTGGAAGGACAGTTTAGCTGGACGGCCATGTCTTGGTAAATTTGCACTTGTGCCATATTCCTTGCATTTTTGGATGATGGATTGAACAATGCTCCATGAGATGTTTAGAGCTTGGACCATTTTTTTTTATATAACCTAACCCTGCTTTACTCTTCCCCACTTTATCCCTGACCTGTCTGGTGGGTTCCTTGGTTTTTATGATGCAGTTTGAGCCCTAATGTTCTCATACAAACCTCTGAGGCCTTCACAGAACAGCTGTAGTTATACCGAGAGGAAATCACACACAGGAGGACTCAATTTACCAATTGTGTGACGTCTGGAGATTGGTCACTGTGGATTTTATCAGGGTCAACACTTTCCTTTCTATTTTTAAAATATTTATAAACCAGGTATCAATTTCTTTATGCTTCATAAAATCACATAAAATCCCAATAAAACACTTTTAAAAGCGGTTATCCGGCTTATTTTGCCTTTTTTTGTCATTTCACTATTGGGCTACATTGGGGCAGGTAAGTAGATAGCGACTACCTACCTGCCGTGCGGTCAGCCCCTCTCCCCGGCTCAGAGCAGTCATGTGACCGCTCCTGCTGGGATTTTGCGGCTTCCTGCGATGTCATGTCCACATGGGCAGGACGTTGTTAACGGGTTTCACAGCCGACTTCGTGGGTACAGAGCGTGGAGTCCCCGCCCACCTTCCGCCGCACCCTCCCACACATTCCGGAGTGCAGTGGTCACAAAGACGCTGCCAGTACGCTGCATGCAGCCCCCGATGCTTCTTGCAGCATGCAGGCTGTGGTCCCCTTGCTGATCGCTGCCTGTGCTTGGGCCGCGCAGTCAGTGCTTTATATCAGAGGACAGATTCCCCGGCGCTGCTCAGATGCGCGCTCTGTATACAGCTACTGCAATGATCACCCGCCGGCCAATCAGAGGCCAGCAGCTGATCACTGGAGAAGCTGCATAGAGAGCGCGACCCTGCGCAGCGCCCGGGAATCTGGTCTCCGATATAAAGCGCCGTCAGTGGCAGCCCCTGCACCAGCCGCGTTCAAGAGGGCTGTGGCCGCTAAAAGCAAACAGGCCACCGAAGGAACGAGCACAGGTGAGACAGGGGAAATTACTATAGGATGAGTAGAAGGATGGGGCGCACTACCACAGGCTGGGGCGCACTACCACAGGCTGGGGCGCACTACCACAGGCTGGGGCGCACTACCACAGGCTGGGGCGCACTACCACAGGCTGGGGCGCACTACCACAGGCTGGGGCGCACTACCACAGGCTGGGGCGCACTACCACAGGCTGGGGCGCACTACCACAGGCTGGGGCGCACTACCACAGGCTGGGGCGCACTACCACAGGCTGGGGCGCACTACCACAGGCTGGGGCGCACTACCACAGGCTGGGGCGCACTACCACAGGCTGGGGCGCACTACCACAGGCTGGGGCGCACTACCACAGGCTGGGGCACACTACCACAGGCTGGGGCACACTACCACAGGATGGGGCACACTACCACAGGATGGGGCACACTACCACAGGATGGGGCACACTACCACAGGATGGGGCACACTACCACAGGATGGGGCACACTACCACAGGATGGGGCACACTACTACAGGATGGGGCACAAGTATGAGGGCATTCCTATAGGATGGGCGCATTTTTACATTATATGTGCCCATATTGTCCTCTGCTGGAGGTCTGTGCTGGGGCAGAATACTGACAGCCAATGAGTGTGCAGAGGGCGGGGCTGGACAGTGAAGCTGGGCGGTGCCAGCTCTGACTGAGGTTTGGCAACCAAGGAAAAGGAAAAAGTCATGTTTGGTTGAGCTGCAGGTAACTAAAGTATGTGCAGAGAATAAAGGGATAACGGAAGAGGAGCAAAAGTCAGAAACAAAAAAAAAATAAAATTAAAAAAATAAATAAATAAATAAATATAGGTGTGTTTTATATCACAATACAGCACAGATAAATGCCCAAAAAAGTTTTTTAAGCTAATGTCGGACAACTCCTTTAAAATGTGTTTGTGTAAAGTGAAAAAATGTGGAAAATTCACAGGGTACAAATAGGTTATGAACATATAAGTATATGTATATTATATACGCCCCCCCACAATGCTCAGCATAAGTGAGTACAACCCCTTTGAAAAACTAAGATTTTAGTCAATATCTCACAGAACACAAGAACAAATCTCAAAATTTTGACCTAAACCCATAATTAGAGTTGAGCGAGTCCCTAACTATTCATACTCGCTATACTCCTAACCAGCACTGTCTAATGCCCGCGTGTCCCATGCCCGAATAGTGTGTGCAATGCAAGTCAATGGGGAATACTGACAATGTAACGAGCAACCACTATTCGTGCGAGTAGCAAATAGTGCGGTATTCGGGTTACTCGTTACATTGCACACACTATTCGGAATGCACACGTATCAGACACTACTCGTTATGAGTAGGCTCTCGCTCAACTCTATCCATAAACACGAAAGGTTAAAGGAGTTGTCCGACATTAGCTTAACAAAAATTTTTGAGTTTATCTGTGCTGTATTGTCATATAAATCACACCTACATTGTTATTTTTTGTTTTCTAACTTTTGTTCCTCTTGAATTATCCCTTTATTCTCTGCAGCTTCTGGTTTACATTCAGATCCAGCAAATATGACCACTTCCTGTGCAGAACCTCAGTCAGAGCTGTCACCACCCACCCCAGTGTCCAGCCCCACCCCAGTGTCCAGCCTCACCCCAGTGTCCAGCCCCACCCCAGTGTCCAGCCCCGCCCCAGTGTCCAGCCCCGCCCCAGTGTCCAGCCCCGCCCCAGTGTCCAGCCCCGCCCCAGTGTCCAGCCCCGCCCCAGTGTCCAGCCCCGCCCCAGTGTCCAGCCCCGCCCCAGTGTCCAGCCCCGCCCCAGTGTCCAGCCTCGCCCCCTGACCGCCCCCTGCACACACATTCCCTGTCAGTATTCTTCCCCAGCACCTGACCTGGTATCACTACAGCATTGCAAATAACAGCCCCACATCAGGCTCTGCACTGCACACGCACACATATGGCTCTGCACCGCACCCGCACACATATGGCTCTGCACACGCACACATATGGCTCTGCACACGCACACATATGGCTCTGCACACGCACACATATGGCTCTGCACACGCACACATATGGCTCTGCACACATATGGCTCTGCACACGCACACATATGGCTCTGCACACGCACACATATGACTCTGCACACGCACACATATGGCTCTGCACACGCACACATATGGCTCTGCACACGCACACATATGGCTCTGCACACGCACACATGGCTCTGCACCGCACACGCACACATATGGCTCTGCACACGCACACATGGCTCTGCACACGCACACATGGCTCTGCACACGCACACATGGCTCTGCACACGCACACATGGCTCTGCACACGCACACATATGGCTCTGCACCGCACACGCACACATATGGCTCCGCACACGCACACATATGGCTCTGCACCCGCACACATATGGCTCTGCACCCGCACACATATGGCTCTGCACCCGCACACATATGGCTCTGCACCCGCACACATATGGCTCTGCACCCGCACACATATGGCTCTGCACACGCACACGCACACATATGGCTCTGCAACCCCCCCCATCGGGAACACAAGTGGAATACATACTCACCCGTCCTCGGTCCCCGCCGCTCCTGCACGTTCGCGCGCTGTCTGTGCTCTGGACATATCAGCACAGTAGTGACGTCACCGCTGTGCTGAAGAGAGCACAGACAGCGGGAGGGACAGTGATGAGAAGCTGCGCTGCGCTGCTTCTCATCAGCACTTTCAAATGTACCGGCATCTGTGATCGGTGATCTGTGATGCCGGTACATTTGAATGTGTGATCCTGAGCAGGGGGCCCGCTGCTGGCGCTGACACCATGGCAGCTGCCGCCAGGCCCCGCCCCCAGGTCACGGACCCCACAGCAGTGCAGGGGGAGGTTACTGGAGAGTAAGAGGTGTGGGGGAATGTGTGGGAGGGTGCAGGGAAGGGGGCGGGGAGTCACGCACTGTACAGCCCAGCAGGGAGGCGACATGCTGTTCCACATTTGCATGTCAACATGGCCCTGCCCATGTTGACATGAAATGACCGGAAGCAGCAAAATCACGGCAGGAGCGGTCACATGACCGCTCTGAGCCGGGGGAGAGGGGATGACAGCAGGGCAGGTAAGTGGTCTCTATCTACTTACCTCCCCCAATGTAGCCCAATAGGGAAATAAAAAAAATGTCAAAGAAGCCGGATAACCCCTTTAATAAAGTAGCTCATTACAAAATTTTCCAGTTTACTCAAATTAGTTGATGGTAAAAATGAGTACACCCCACAATCAATATCTTCTACATCCACTACTATGTGTGCCTCCATGATTTTGGAGGACGCCGCCGAGTCTTCTAGGCCTGGGATGATCAAGTTGGTGACAAATTGTAACATCCATCTTTTTTCCATCCTGGATGCCGGATGGAGAGTGACGACAACTTGTCTCTCCAGAATTCCCCACAGATGTTCGGTTGTCAGATGAGGAGACACTCGGCACCAGATGAGACTTCCGAATCACTGTCATGTTAAAGTGTAGGACTACCAAGTGATCCTCCAGCTCTCACAGATTCCCGGCCCGTCCCCCGGCTCGCACAGATTCCCGGCCCGTCCCCCGGCTCGCACAGATTCCCGGCCCGTCCCCCGGCTCGCACAGATTCCCGGCCCGTCCCCCGGCTCGCACAGATTCCCGGCCCGTCCCCCGGCTCGCACAGATTCCCGGCCCGTCCCCCGGCTCGCACAGATTCCCGGCCCGTCCCCCGGCTCTCACAGATTCCCGGCTCTCACAGATTCCCGGCTCTCACAGATTCCCGGCTCTCACAGATTCCCGGCTCTCACAGATTCCCGGCTCTCACAGATTCCCGGCTCTCACAGATTCCCGGCTCTCACAGATTCCCGGCTCTCACAGATTCCCGGCTCTCACAGATTCCCGGCTCTCACAGATTCCCGGCTCTCACAGATTCCCGGCTCTCACAGATTCCCGGCTCTCACAGATTCCCGGCTCTCACAGATTCCCGGCTCTCACAGATTCCCGGCTCTCACAGATTCCCGGCTCTCACAGATTCCCGGCTCTCACAGATTCCCGGCTCTCACAGATTCCCGGCTCTCACAGATTCCCGGCTCTCACAGATTCCCGGCTCTCACAGATTCCCGGCTCTCACAGATTCCCGGCTCTCACAGATTCCCGGCTCTCACAGATTCCCGGCTCTCACAGATTCCCGGCTCTCACAGATTCCCGGCTCTCACAGATTCCCGGCTCTCACAGATTCCCGGCTCTCACAGATTCCCGGCTCTCACAGATTCCCGGCTCTCACAGATTCCCGGCTCTCACAGATTCCCGGCTCTCACAGATTCCCGGCTCATCTTGCATGCTGTTCTTTTGAGGTCTAGCCACAGATTTTTTTCATGATGTTCAGATCAGGGGACTGTAAGGGCCATTGTAAAACCGTCAGATTGCTCCTTTTTGAGGTTGTCTTTTTGACGTATGTTTAGGATTATTATCCATTTGGTGAAGCCAGGAATCTCACAGAACTGGAAGAAGTCTCCAAGGAAGCGCAGTGCATGCAAGACGAGGCAGGAATCTCAGAGAACTGGAAGACGAGGCAGGAATCTCAGAGAACTGGAAGACGAGGCAGGAATCTCAGAGAACTGGAAGACGAGGCAGGAATCTCAGAGAACTGGAAGACGAGGCAGGAATCTCAGAGAACTGGAAGACGAGGCAGGAATCTCAGAGAACTGGAAGACGAGGCAGGAATCTCAGAGAACTGGAAGACGAGGCAGGAATCTCAGAGAACTGGAAGACGAGGCAGGAATCTCAGAGAACTGGAAGACGAGGCAGGAATCTCAGAGAACTGGAAGACGAGGCAGGAATCTCAGAGAACTGGAAGACGAGGCAGGAAT